>NC_142379.1:17715000-17802500 GCF_059441005.1 Hippichthys cyanospilos | reverse complement strand
TGCTATTGTGGCTATCTTCCCTCTGTATGACCCTTGAATTTTCATAGTGCTACTCTCTTAGGAACCACTCATTTCTTGTTTTAAGTCACGGCTAATGCAAGTGGACGTTTCCTCTCACTGCCGCTTCACATTAAAACCTTTCTACCGGTGAACCACACACAGGAAGGGTTCTAATGTAAGAGATGAAAGGAAATGCTGTGGTATTGGCGCCTGCTGTTATATGGATACCGGTGTACACAAAAGTTATGCCAAAATGGAATTTCATTATGATAATGCAAAATTGAGTTGTAACTGTCCCGTACTTGAAATTTTGCCAGCACCGTTTACCATTCCATTTTTTAAAATCAAGCTTTGACTTAAACAGCTTGATGATTCACCTTTTAAAGATTCACAAAGTCAAATTTTCAATAAGCTTCTCGACACCACCCTGAAGCCATTCACTTTCCTTAATTATTCAAAGCATCACCATGTGGCAACAGGAAATGGCTCTCAGTAGTGCCACAGTCAGCCCAATATGTCTTTATTTGTCTCAGAGATATGTTTGGGGATTTGAACATCTGCTTCATGACTTTGTTCTAATGGGCATGCATGTACTTTGTCTTTATCTAAAACAAGAAAATCAGTCTTTCAAGCTAACAGTTTTAAAAATGTTTATTGTCTATGTATATCTTAAACACTATTTGCTATGCTTCAAAATAGATTTATTTATTTTGCAATTTATTTTGTTATGTGTTTATTTCAGAGCATATAAAAGCAGTTCTGGGGTTAACAGAAGAATTGAACTGTGTCTGAAGGAAATTGTTTTAACTATGTGCTTTGCTTTGATTCTTTTTTTTTTTTTAAGAATGTATAAAAGTGGTTCTGGGGTGAACAACAGAAGAACAGAGCTGTTTCTGAAGGAACACGAGCACCTCAGGAAGTAAGTTTTACCATTTGTAAACTTTCAGTTCTCTTAACTAAGATGAGTTGATGAATGAATTATGTTTTACTGCACCTAAAATTTTGCTTGGGTGGACTAAAGCAGTGGAGGGCTGTGCATTCGTTAGTTCAGTGTTCACTTTGCATTATAGCACATATACCAAAAAGGCAAGTGCAGACATTATTTATCATAAAATACTAGTTGGCTTGAGCTTGACTACGTTGACTGTGTACTTATAGTAATAGGTATACTAGGATTCAGAAAGTACAGTATTTTTTTCTACATGTACCAATCACTACCGAGGGGATGCCTATCAACTGCACACCCATTAAACTCATGAAGCCCTTTTAAATTGGAGGAAGAGATTCTGGAATCATAACCGAGGCAGGGTGCGCTGTGGTAGATTTATGTCCTGTGAGTGCCTTTGTGGTAGAATAATATTGCCCATCAATATTATACTCCTCCAGCATTTGGTTTTGACTTGCGGGAAATGACAAAAAGATCTAGTCACATTCAAGACACTCTAAAACTCAATATGTCACAATTAGTGCTTGACTGATATGGAGTTTTTAAGGCAGATGCCGAACCCGATAGATGGAAGAATAAAATTCTGATTAATCTGTCTATTATTAAGAGAAATATCATGAATAAAGTAAGTTCTTTGAAAAAAAAAAAAAAAAGAGGTGAGGGTGATGTTGGCCAATTTCTTGCCGCTAGTCATATCGGTTGATTTAATCGACAGATCAAATAATCATAGCCGCTTGTCACCGTCTCCATCTGCATAACTTTGCAATCACGTTCTCGTCCAAAGTAGCAGTTTAATAACAGTCATTTGATATGTTGAAAAGTCACTATGGCAATTTTGTCACAAGGAAATCTAGGTCCTTTTTTCCTGTGCATGCCAGTCCACTACATCTCATCAGGATTCTGATAAATGAAATTTTCCATCTGAACCCCACCCCTGATTACAGGGCTTCCCCTGACCAAAGATGGGAGAGGAAGTAGGAAAGTGGAGCTGTTTATTAAGTTACACTTGATTGATTGACACTTGATACTATTAGAACCATTGCGCAGGCAATAATGCCTGAAGAGAAATGTTTAAAATGTGTTAGTAGCCTGAATCTCACTTGCATTGCTCAGATGTGCACTATGAATCAGAACTGAAATGCTTCTCTAAGGATTTGCTTAACTTGTTTGACGTTGTCTTGTATTACCTTAACTCAGTTATGTGAGATCACAAGTTGTGCATGTAGGAGATAGATTGACTCCAACTACCTAAGTTTAAAAAGAGATGTGATGTTGCATACTTATTACATTTTCTGTTAGTGCTGTCAATCTTGCGCCGTAATCTGTGCTTCTTATCTGTGGCGCACATTCATTGAATGTCTTTTTCCATCTCTTCACTATAAAGGTGAGTGTTCATGAATAAACTAGAGGGAAGGAGGTGCAGCTCCATTAAAGCTTAATGCTACAACAGCTAATGGTCATGGTCGCACTGATAAGGACTTCCTCTTAAAAATTATGTTATACTCTTCTTTCTTCGATTTCAACATTATTTTGTACAGCTTGTCCCCAAATGTAGCATCACTCATGACCCCGTAAAGTGGATACTGTAACCCTGGATTTCTCGTTTTAAAGGTTCAGCTAAAAACCAGTAGTGTAGTATTCATTGTTGTAATATTAGACTCACCTGTAGTCTTGTTGCGTCTTTCCGCTCAACAACTTTTGTATACAGTAATTTGCCAGTAATTGTGGTCTTCCTTTAACAATACATTAAAAATGTTTTTAAAGGCCATCATTTGGTTTACTGAATCACAATTAAGGACAGTACTATCTATAGTCTTTTCATCAATACCATTTCTTCTTTGTATACAGACATGTTTTTTTTTTGTTTTGGTCTTAGTCTAATTGTGTATCATTTACCATTCTCCGGTGTGTGAAGTATTTAAAGTAAGCTGCATGCAATAAAACTTTTAACAGCTTTAAATCTGGACTTCAACATTAATTAAAGCTAGTCATCACTGGTCACATCTGCTGATGTAGTTTCAGGTCTGCAGAGAATCCATGATTTGCTGACTGCCTTCCTTTTGCAAAGTAATTGTTTCCCTTCTGCAGACAGACATTATTTATTGCCTCTGTGAGTTCTCAGCCTTGGGTGTCTGTAAAGATTTAGTCAACCACTATCTCGTTGTTACGAAATATAATATGTTATTTAAGGGTCCATATCATGCAATTTTAAACTTTCCACAATTAACAATAGTCGTATAATTACGAAGGATTTATAGATTACCTTTTGCAATATGTCAATTTCCTATAAAATGTTTCTCACGAAAATGTTTGTCAGCTGCCATGTGTGATAAACACAAGTCATCACTTTTAAAACTACTTAAAGGTCATCCTATAAAACGCGACCTTTCAACAAACCAGTATATATAAAAAAATCACTAAAAGAATCAGTCAAGTTTTGAGTTGCCTTCCGATTCAAATGGACACAAAGACATTATTTCAAGAAATTCTAACTATTAACCAGTTTAAATGCACAGTGACCTGAAAGTCATTACAGGTCATTTAGCAGCATCCACATCATAAAACCTGACTGAGAAAATAGCTTTTCACCTTAATCTAACTAATTAGCCAAACATTGAACCCATTAATCTTTCGGGTAAAAGTTTGAGATGTTTCATGTCTTCAGTGATTTGTTGTGGATGTGGTTAGGTTGCAACAGGAGAGGCCTTTAGCATTTATTAGCTCTCAAAACAACATTAGTCTGGTAACAGAAACCACACATTAAGCATGACTTTGAAGAGTTCATGAAAGTGGCTCATCAACCATTGCATACACTCTGTTTGGTTTGGCCTTGTTTGCTTTACTTAAGGAACATTATCCAAATTGACTCCCGATTTTATTGGACAAACTTGGTTCTTTTGTGCAGTAACCCAAGACACAAGACTATTGTATGTGTTATTGCTCCACAGTACACCAACAGAACTGTACAGAATGCTGTTGTGTTCTCTTGCAAAAAAAGATTGGTATAGTAGACTTTCAAGATCTGATTTAATTAAAAACAAAACCAAAAAAGTCGAATACGCCTGCACAATGAGAATACCATAGTGACACAGTTTTGAAATTTTTATGTGAAACATAAAATTAGGATTTTGTATTAAATTATTAAAAAAAAATCATCAAACAAATCCGCACTTTGTCAAGCTAAAGTCAAGCTTGCACGGCGGGTCACTCAAAAAAAATATGGAGGAATTGCAACCATTCTGTCCTCATTGAAAGCAAAAAAGTAAGTGTTAATAGGTTGTGTACAATGTTATAGACAGCATAGCCAAGGTACGGCATACAAATTCTGAAAGTTTTTCAACTGAAGTAGTTACACCAAGCTTTACAAAGAGATTGAAAGAAAAGTCACCATTGCCTTGACCGAAATGATGAGAGTGGCACTAAGGTGATCAAACCTTAATAAATGTTAAAAAAAAAAAAAACTGTCTCTTTTTGTTATTCTGTCTTTTAAAGCAGACTGAAGCACTATGATGGTTCTTTGCACATTTATAGATTGATGCAGAAATAACTTTTAATTGCATCAAAATTTGAATCATAAAACATTTTCAATTAAAAAGTGATTCTGAATAAAGTCCTAGATCCAAAAATCTGAATCGAATTGAATTATAAGTCAAAGATATTCTCTCCTAATGTTAACTATGTTATTATTATTTATTATTATAAGTGATGCAAATCTGTCTAATTCAAGCCATGTATATTATGGGATGAGTGCACTGACAGTGCTCTTGGTCTAGGTGGAGGGCATTTTTCCTCTAGCTCATTTAAACAATTAAAATGTTCTTTACTCCCAGTTGTTCGTTCTAGCAGTAACTTTGGCATGGTGCTTCCTGTTGATAACCACGTCCTTGTCTTTCCTCCCATGTGTAGTTCCGATCGACTGATGGATGACACAATAAGGTACGTTTCCTCATTTTCCTCCATTGTGATATTTTATTGCGACCCTCACTAGACAAACTTGGCTGAGTGTCACGTATGGATAAAATTGTTGTGGTCTTCAAAGAAAACCAAACAAAATGGCCACTGAAATCACTTGAAGAAATCCATAGTGGGAACCCCTTTTGAATAGCTGCAAAATGCAAAAGAGAAGCCTTTTGAGTGGTCACATCAGCTCTGTTTACAGATTAAAAAATCCGTTTATTAAGAAAACAACTCTCAATCTGACAGGTATTTTTGTATTCTAGTATCCAGGACTATCTAGAGCAGCTACCGAAGCCGTAGGAAAGAACTGATTTTTACAAAATCTGGCATTGCCCAAGCTCTGTCCCCCGCCGTCGAAAGATGTTAAAAATGCAACACAAGTTGCTCATTGTGTAGATGAGCTTGATGTCATGCTACCATCCACATTCTAAACGCTGTCCACTCAATAATGTCCACTCTTGTAATGAATTGCACTTTTACCTTGATGCAATAAACAACTCCTGTCTTTTCGTTTTTCTCGAGGCGTCATAAATTTCTCCCCTGTCCCTGCTCCTTTTTTCCTCTCTCAGCCTTGGCCAAATTACAACTATATTGGTCCTGGTCAATGATGCCTCCTCCGGGACTGACTGCTACAGCGGCCTTGATTAGTGGTTTTTGTCACTGCAAAAGAACAACACCCATGTGCATGCTCATATGCGCATGTGCATATGCATGGCTATCTTCCAACAGGTTTAATATGTAGCATAATCAATGAACCGGAATGTTCTTACTAAAGAGCGAATCATCATGGATAGGGATGTGTCAATGTTTGCAATACACATATCGCAATATTATGGTAGTATAAGTATTCTTTGCCTCGTCCTCCTTCCTCTCCACAGTAACACATTATATGATGAAGATGCACCTGCAAGCCATAGCCACTTCCGTGGTGCATTATGCACTTTTTGGCATGGTTCAGAACGAACTGTGCAATTACATTTGGTCATTTGCTGTGACTTTATTTTTTTTTTTTTTTAACAACACACTTCAACAACAGAATGAGGTCCATCCTCTCATGACATTCAAGGTGGCGCAGGAGAGACGGTAGTTTGTTTCATTCAGCATTAAATTTATTGTTAAAAGACCTGACACTGTGACGCTTATGACACCATGAATGATAATATTTTTACAATTCACTAGTATCTTTTTTTTTTGACTAATCATGTTGAAATTAGTTCCCCTCTGTCGCTATTGTTTACAACTTGGGTTCTACCCGCGGCTTTTCTGAGGTCAAGCCGACTCTTCGCTGATTGGTTCTTTCAACTATTTGTTTCGTTAGGTTTGCCCCTCCTCAGAAAAGTGCTTCATGACAATTGTGCCAAGAATCATTTGCTGTACAGCCATAAGTATGAGTCTATACAACGATAACTCTGGTTGCCAGGCTACTACAGCACAAAGCTGTGTTCCAGCTTGCAATGGTCACATTCAAGTACGCATGGGATGATATCAGATTCTGACGCTATCTTTGAGCAATAATATCACGGTCTTTAATTTACAGCTCTAAAAAATATCATTTTAAAATCTTTTTTGCTAAACAGCTATTTTACTACTTAAAATATTCAAAAACTCAGAATATTAAAATAATACATAAAGTCAGTGTAAAAAAAAAAAAAAAAAAAGATTTGAAATAGAAAACTATGAAGCCTCCAAATCTAAACTTTTGTACGTGTGTTTAGTAGTTACAACAAGGAACTGCTCAAGAGATGTCATTTTGCATGTAAATTTTTTTTTTTTTTTTTTACCTTTTATGTGAAATTGACTAAACAAAACTTTTACATCATATTCATTTTTTGTACAACGGCTTTTTCTCACTCTTTGGCATCAAACTACAAATGGTGACTGATCACAGAGAAAGTGTGAGCTCTAATTTCCATGCGTTCGTTTATATTGAAAGAGAAGACCGAGAAGTTGCTGCAGTCAGCAAGTGCTTGTTCCTGACTGAGGAGAACATGATCTCCTCCTTCACATTGCCCTCACCCTCCAGGAGACGCACTGCCTCACACGACAGGGCTTGCGACGTGCGATGCTTCTTGACACCATCCTCTTAAACGTTGCCTACCAAATGAGTAAACTGCAGACAAGTGTGAAATGCTTTCCTTGATTCCATGCCTGACTGGGATGGAAAGCGGTCCCTTGCTGTCACTGCTTACTGTTCATCTCTCCTAGCACTCAAAAGTTTCAACAGTTTGGTTTGCCTAATGCTGTAAAAACTAAACATGCCAAAAGAATCTTTTTGACCAAATGTTGGCAGGACGCCCCATCGTTTTTTGCCGATTCACTCTCATTAATATCCATATCATTTGCCCTTGTCTTTGTAGCATTGCCATGGCAACCAAGGAGAATATGACATCCCAAAGGGGCATGCTGAAATCCATACAGAGTCGAGTCAACACGTTGGCTAGTATCCTTTTTACCTCCGCCGAGCTGGAAAGCCAGAAGTATTGTTTTCCGCCGTTTGGTTGTGTGTATGTGTGTTTTAGGATAATGCTAAATCTACAGCAAATTTTCCCAGTAAACTTTGTGGATAGGTGGCACACACTGCCACGTTTAGTTCTGTCGTTTTCCCTTTCTGTATGTGCTTTGTGATGTGCAGCTGGGGGCGTCATCTTAAAAATTAGGTCTAATAAGCATCTGCCTCAAAGCTTTGCAGGAAGTACCATTTTATACACCTTTGTTTTTCACATCATGCATTACCTTCTTGAGAAAGTGAGTGTGACAGACCTGTTAGGTAGAGAAAAGTTGCTAGCAAGTTAGCGTAGAGCCCTAACATAACTGTCTTGCTCATTACGGCAATATACAGTGGTACTGTACTACTTATGACTTACTATGTTATTGCGGAAGTAATTTCCATATGTGAATCTTTTTACCGCTTTTTACACGCAAATAGCCTAATCCGTTCCAAGTCCCCAAAAATGCTCCTAAACCCTTTAAATTGATATTATTAAATTATAAAAATGCATAAAAAACAGTTAGAAATTGGTATTAAAATTACTTTAGTGCATTATAATCAAAATGTATCATGTAGTATAAAATGTCACCAACCCCAATCCTAAAGAATAAGAAAAACACTTCTAAACTCTTTCATTTAATCATATTCATTCTAGCAGTTGACACTGTGAATGCAGTTGACTTGTTTGACTTGAGATGACGCTGGTGTGTTCTGATGAGTGCAGAGAGAGACACATTTTTAGGATGTTTCATTTATCTTTTTATTTTACATTTCCATTGATCCAGGAATCATTTCCAAGTCCACAATAATATTTATTTTTTGGATTATTTTGAGCATGTAAGATTTCTTAAATTTAATTTGGGGTCATGCGAAGTGTTTCCTTTGTGATGTCTTTGTTAAAGTGCTAAGGATGTGCAAAAGTCAGACACAACAGGCCAAAGTGGTATTTTACGTATGTGTTTCAAATGAATATTACAATTTAAGGCATAGCTAGTGTCAATTTTATGTTTGTTCTACTGTGTAAATTGTTGATGTTAAGTGTGGATGAAAAGTAAACATGAAAAGTGAAGGACCACACTAAACATCAATGCAAACAAATTATTGCCTCATTGGCAGGGAAGCCGGCATGCAGTATTAATAAATGATAAAAATGCATCACAAACTGTGACAAATATGAAAGACATCGCGGGTTGTGATAATGTATTACGTTGCAATCGTGTTGGCATGAGGTGTCTTGCGTCTCATACGGCAACGTCGCCTTTCGCATCTTTACTCTTCTCTCGTTACCAGAGACGATATTTTTGCGCAGAGGCGTATTGTAAGCTGAATTTTTCGCAACGGGGCGTTCCTAAGTGGAGGTACCGCTGTAGTTGCGTGTGCCCATCCGCGTGATGCTAGAATTTTGTGCATTTAGTAATCGGTAGTTACAACACATGGAACCTTGGTATTATCTTTAATTTTTTCCTCTCCAAGACCGCTTCCCAGCCATCAACAGTCTCATCCAGCGAATCAACCTCCGGAAGCGACGGGACTCCCTCATCCTCGGCACTGTGATTGGCGTCTGCACCATTCTCCTCTTGCTCTACGCTTTTCACTGATTACGTGGGAGAAGCAAATAGATCGGCTCTGTGTTGTGTAGGACTCCCAGGAAAACGGGTTGGCGATCGCGGACCCCGGAGACTCCTTAACACGAGGATGTAAGGTCTGCCCTACGAGATCTACTGAACTCATCTCCAGCTCTGGGGCAGATGGACAACTTACTGGTGGGCGAATTATTTCCAGCGACAAGACACAGGAAACAAAAGTACTAATAACTATTACTTGTATCATAATAAGTCCCATCAAGAAACAATGTGCTGAGAAACTGTTGAAATGTTGGAATATCTCCATCTTTTTTTTCCACATTGGGAGGATTTTTATTCGGTTGTTTTTAACTGATCTGCAAATTTGAAATGGATGTTAATGTGAGTTAATAAATGATTCATATCCATTCATTGTAAAAAAATTAAGTTGAAGGAAAGGTGTCATTTTTCTCCCCCAAGTATATGCTTTGAAAAACGTTAAATGTTAAAACCTTAAAAGGTTGGACAATTTGGAATTTGATTCTAAATTGCACGTTCGTCCAAAAGCCTTACACAAGACTTTGTACCACATATCAACTGCGAGCAAATAATTAGCGCCTACTCCCAAAGAAGGCGCAACTTCTTATGATCGTGAACGTTTGTCTTTTCAAGCTGTGTGTATGAGACCCACCTGTGCAATGAATCACTTTTGAATGGCCTCTTTCATTGAAGTTGTAGTTTTTTTTTTTTTATGTCTTCATATCACTTATTAAACTAAATAACTCTTGCGCATGTGTGGCACGAATGTGAAAATTGCACTTTTCAAAAAGGTCACAGTTATGTTGTATGATGCCGACAGCTGCGTCTATGTTGTCATTAATTTCTGTCAGAAAATAACACAATATACTACACCCAATCAAATGATGCAAAGAACTATCACCTCAGGATGACTCGAGATGGACACCTTATATGCTTTTTATTTTCACTAATGAGTTTTTTCAACTGCGTCAATTTGAAAATGCATTGAATTTTGACAGTCCAGTAAAGCTGCATTTTAGGGTCATGGCAGCGTATATAAACAGCTAAACGAAAGACCCAGCTATATAGACGCGTGTAAATTGTTATTTCGAATTTGGATACAAGAGAATGCATCGTTAAAATACAAATATTTTCCGTATTAACTATGTACTTGATTTAAATACTTTCCTTAGCTGTGGGTTGGACTGTCCATTTAATATTGTTAATCCTGTTTGCTTGGACACATGATCACTTTGCGTGACACAACACTGCATCCGCAGTAGGAACTTTGATTGAGTTCTTAAATGATTCATTTAGAGCATCTCATTCGATGTGCAAATATTCTTAACCAGGTTAGCTCAAGAATAATAGGTGTGCCTTGCTGCCACTTTCCAGGAGCATGCTTGTTGGGCTCTTTAACTCATTCACTGCCAATAACGGCTATCGACATCCGAATATTATTTATTTATATTTAACTGGGATGGGAGTAAATGATTAAACATTTAACCAAAATAAAAATGAACTACTTGAACTAATCAACCATTTTGGGAACAAGATTGAATTTAAAAGATTTCTTTTGACTGGGCTGGCAGGGAACGAGTTAAAGATCAAACCATGGGTGTCAAAATGTTTGCTGCCTGCAGAACAAGTTTTTTTCCGCGCAACCATATACGTACATGTTTCTTTGCCATATTTTTGCATAAACAGCACACAACAAATTGATGGGTAGATTTTGAAATCAGCCAAGAATAATAGTTTGTTCAATGAATATTCAAATTACTGTAATGAGGGCTTTGGTCACAAGAAAGTACTTGACATATTTCGTTATTTCGTTATATACAGTTCTGTTACAGATTATTGGAAGCATGGCTGAATGCTTGATTTGCTTTTGAGGGCCATGTTAAATGACGTGTCGGACCAAATCAGCCCCCCGGCCTTGAGTTTTACTTTAGTGTTCGGTACAAACTATTAATGTCAATGTGAATCATTGTTTATGTGCCGTGTTTCTGGCTTGTTTTTGAAAATGGATGATATATGAGGCAAGGTTATAGTCTCGTTCTTTTTTATTTTGAGCATTTTACATGTTTTAATTTTTCTTTCAGTCACTCACTTGTTCCAACCTGCCAATGCAAATACAATAATATTACTATAGACATTTCATCATTTGCATTTCATGGGGGCAAACGTGTATGTAAAGCATTTAGCATGTAAAATGACACAACAACACCCCCAAGACACAAAGCAATTAGCCATGCATGGTAATATTTATTCCGAACATGCAAAAATGTACACCACAAAAATGAAATCTGAGACATTCATTACATCCAGATAGGAATATTATTACGTAAAAAAAGAAATAAACCATCTAAACAAATGTTGCATAATCCTAGTAAATGCTTTTCATCCCAATATTAATGGTTTTTAAGTTTTGGACTAAAGGCAATCATTGGATAAGGCTGCTTCTGGATATTTGGTGAAAAATATGCTGTAATTGGAAATGTAGCCACAAAGTTTACAAGTTAAACATGACAGGGTCGGCGTTGTCTATAGATTTAGTTGCATAGATTTATGAATATGATTTGTAAGAGTTTGACATAATTCTTCCTGCAGAAAGTGTCAGATTTTGTTGCTTGTGTTCATGGGTTTGGCAGCCTTGTGTGATGTGTGTGTGTGTCTACAGTATACTACGCAATCTTTTAAATTTGGATTTTTTTTAACTTTCAAAATACTGATAAAACATCTTACAAAATGCATACAACATGCATAAATATTGCATATATTTTTCCTTATAAATACATTTCATAATATACTAGGAGCAGACAAAAATCTTTGAAACCGTTGTAACAATATGACAATGTAGCAGTGATGATGACAGACAAGTAAAAAGGTCATTAAGAGATTAAGGTCACACGGTGAAGAACGGGAGCAAAATATTCAAAATGAGTGCAACCAATGTGCGTCGGACAATTAGGGCTTGGTGCTTTGGCGTATTTGCCAGTGCAAAGCAACAACATAATCGTGTCGATATTTTGGAAATGTTAAGGTGGATACGTTAGGATTCCATTACGGTCTTCACACGTGAGCTGCACTCACCTCATGTGCACATTTACATTTCATCTTTGTACTTTTAAAAACAGTCAATAATCGGCAGAATTTCCTTGTCCATATTCAGGCATGCAAATACAGTGCTCACCATTCTAAAAAAAAAAAAAAAAAAAAGGTGCAAAACCTTCCAAATGTGTCCGCTCAATTTTTCATCAGATTCTTCCACTGCTTGAAATTACAAACATGTTAAAAAATGCACATAGCAAATGTCTCCCGTGATTCGGCTGTATCGGCCTTCTCAGCACCAGGAATATATGACGGTTATGTGGGCGCTGTCCAAATATTGAAGTCCAAATATAGAAAAAGTCCCATGTGCTCACTCATTTTCTCCATTTCAGAGTTTGTCCCAAAAGCATTCGCAAATCCATACATATCAAAAGTGTCTTTCCGTCAATCTTGCATCCTTTGTTATCCCTATTTTTTGCTCAAGCAAATGTTTGTGGAGTCTAATGCATGCATTTCAGATTTCTGTCTGCTTCCTGCAGCAATACTGACCTTGTGAGTCTTGGCTTTCTGGAGGGTATGACCATATCATTACAAATGGGAGAAGTGGAGAGGTACAGGTAACATTTAATGCATACGTATATCATTATTCTTTTTTTCTTTTGGGGGGGGGGGGGGGGGGGGGTGTTGCATCCGCGGTATGGCCTTCACTGATTTTTTGTTCAGATGATCGGTGTCAGTTGATTGCTGCCAAAGACACACACAAAAAAAGCTTTAAGTCGGTTATTTGTAGGCATTTGCACATTCAGCCCATTGTACCGTGCCGAATCAAATACTGTACCAGCGTGAACACACATGCAAGCCTTAAAATGTGCTGAGTTTCAAGAAAGCAAAACACACTCATGCTTGTCAGCTGGTCATATATCACCGTGTTGTCGAAAAGCAGCGGCTGCTGTTGTTTCAGTACTTGCAATGTGTAAATGCATGTGTGCTTTCTGTGAACACAGATACATGTTCTGTATATATCATTTATGTGACTCCTTATTCATATTACACATTTGGCCAGTAAATTGTTCTTTGGAATGAAATGTTTCTATCAGAGGAACATCTTTAAAGTTGAAGGACCTTAAAGTACATTTCAGTACATTTCATTATTTGATGGACTCTAACCGTTAAGAGTATATTTAATACCGTAGTTCCCTAATATAAGACACACTTTTTTTTTTTCCCTAAAAATGAAGGCCAAAAGTATGGGTGCGTCTTAGAAACGGTAAATTATTCAGATTTTTTTTTTTTTTTTTACATTCAACCCCATTCAAGGAAAATGTATCCTTCAGCCACATAAGCCAAATGTGGATGCACAGATGTGCATTTTTATATGGGCCGTATTCTTACAATAACTTACCCTAACTACAATAACTAACCATAACGGGACAAGTTAGAAGGAGACATCAGTAGGCTGTCAGTAACTGTGCCTGTTGCAGCTAACAGCAGATCGTGTTAGCTGAGGTTATTATGGGATTATTTTCAATTGAGAAAAAAAAAAAAAAGTCCATCCTTGTTCATGCATAGGAATATTACTAAAACAAAGAGGATCATGTAAAAGTTAAGTCTCCGGCTGATGCAATGAAGTGCACCGCTTGGAAAACACGGAAGGGTATTCCATTTGTATCGTTTATTATTTGCGGTGTTTTGGTATTTACACAAAATCAGAAGCTTGCTGAAACACGGACACAGCACAAATGTGGCTATCTATGGTGAAATGAACTCGAACCGTGTCGTGAGGAAAAAGAAAAACAACTGCTTCCAACACATTCAACTTTACACTGGCCAGGCATTCAATGACCGCTCACAGTGTGGAAAATCTGATAAACGCTTAACGCGCAACAAATGTATAATTTAGGAATATGAAGACAAGAAGATATGAAGTTAACAAAACACATTTATTCTATTTTGATATAGATTTTACACTGTTGCCAAAGTATACACTGTAACTTAGAAAATACCAGAATTTGAGCCCAAAATTAAGGGTCTTTAGAAACCGGTGCATTTGGGGAGTTACGGAATGTTACTCTCCAAATCATGTTAGGGTTTTTTTGTTTGTTTGTTTGTTTTTTAATTTCCTTTGGCTATGCTGTCTGGATGAGACCATGCTGTGCAAAAAAAAAAAAAAATGTCATCTTATTTTACAACCGTACGCTTGTTAATAGTGCTGGTGAAAAATATTGCCCGTGACGATAGAAAAATATTTATCATGCCATTTCATTCCTCCCTCATTTGAATTCTTTTCTACAAAAACTTTCATAGCGTATGCATAACTGGAACACTAGTGTATTATTTCTGCATTCGCTTGGTTTACATAAATGACAAGCAAGTGTAAGAAAAATCACTTCTGTTGCTGCAACATTTACAACAACACCGTCTATATGGTTGTTAGCAGCTTGTCCGGCTGTGCGGCAAATCGCTGCTGCTGTGTGCGCACGCACACACACACACACACACACACACACACACACACACACACACACGCACACACACACACACACACACACACACACACACACACACACACACACACACACACACACACACACACACGGGTTCGACAATGGTGCTGGAGACCAATCAAAGTACTGTAATAATAATTATTCTGGGAGAAATAAAATGATCGATGAGGAAAAAGGAAAAACAGCAGTGCCCGAAATGGAAGAAGCTGCATCCCAAGATGTTTCTCTGGGCTGCTCACATCACCTGCAGCTGGGTTTTAGCAACATGTTTCGTCTGGCTACTACTCAGTTAAAAAGACCGCCATTTCGCTCCTCAAAGGCAGTACTGTAATGCCTTCTTCTGGCGAATAAACGACACTTTTTGCAAGTATCATTCCCGCGAAAAGATTAGGATGAGTAATTAATTCCAAGGCGGAAAGCCGTCGTTGTAAACATTGAGGTTTTCTAAAATTAGCAAAAAGACGGAGAAGCTAGCCTAGTTGCTGAGCTAACCCACCAGTTCAGTTGGTCGAAAATATTTCTAGTTTGAAAAATTTTCTTGGTAGGAGCGAGTGAGATGTTTTGTCTTATATTTGGGTCTTTGCAGAAAATAGTTGAAGCACTGTTTTAAAGTCACCTCAAAATAAAGTGACAAGAGGTAAGTAGTAGTTGCGTTGTATACTTTATGAAGTAAGTGAAGACAGGTGAGAATATATCATTGCACTGTGGTACTACTTTTGAATTAAATTATAAAAATGCATAAAAAAAAAACAAATATATATTAGAATGACATTAGTGCATAGTAATCAAACTATATCATGTCAAGAATAATAAGAAAAACACTCAAATGCTTTGAATTAATCATATTAAATGTAGCTGTTGACACAAAGGTTGCAGTTCACTGGTATGCTGGTGATGAGTGAAGAGAGAGACACCGTTTTAGGTTATGTTTAATTTGTACATTTTTATTATACACTTCCAGTGATCCAGGAATCATTTATTAGTTATTATTGTTAATACTTTGAGTATTACTATATTGTGATTGAAAAAGTTGTAGCATATGTCATTAATTGAGGGTGCGCCTTATAATTCTGACAAAGTGGAAGTTAGTCATTATCCTAAAAGATTGTGTTCTCTGATAGGTTTCTGTGATTTATACATGGAGTTGTCTTTTACCTGAAAGTGAGACAAAAACAATGATGGCGACCACACCCAGCACAATGGACACAATGCTGAGCAGACGAGCCAGCCGACCCAGCCGCCTGGCCCCATCGATGTCCCCAGCCTGGAGACTGTTTCTGGACTGGGAACACACAAAAAAAAAAAAAAAATGAACACATGCTTATCAACACAACATGTAATCTTTTCATGTGCAAGAACCACACCCAATTTCCAAAAATTAAGAAACAAGTTACATGCGTATTCATCTAACTGATTTTGAAACGGTATGACAACCGAACGTTTTCCGAATGTCTCTTTGTAGACCTGACGAGACAGAAACTGTCCTCGTCGCTAAATATTTAAAGGTCTAGGCTGCCAGATTCACTGTACAAAAGAAAAATGTCTATGTGTTTGTTTCACACGGAAGAGAATTGAAGTCACTTAAAACCCAATCATGTATTTGTAGCATGTGTGAAAGGTTATGTTGACACATTGTGCCCAAAAAGTACAATTTGGTTATGAAATGCACGAAACTTATCGCGAAAATGAATTGAAGCGGTTTCTTTTTTTTAAATTCACTGATGCTGCCAGCTATTGCAAAGTTTTTGCATGTAGCATGTGGACCGGTAGAACTACGTCACAACTAGGCCAAATTTAAATCCCCAAAACACTCCTAAACACTTTAAATTTATAATATCAATTGAAGCAGTTGCGAACATGAATGCCTTTCATTTGGCTGCCTTGAGATGGCGCTGGTGTATCGCTTGTACAGAGAACCTTGTTTAAGTCGATTTTGCACGTTTTTATTTGACATTTCCAGTAATCTAGGCATCGTTTGCAAGTTGAGGGGAGCAATAATATTTATTTTGGGATCATTTTGAGCATGTCACTTTACATAAGTTTAGTTTAAGGTCATTCCACGAAGTGAGAGTGATGTAAAAGTAATGCAGTAGTAGTGGAGCGTAATGCCTTACATTTCAAATACAGTAATAATACAATTTAACTTACATAACATTACATAATGCATTTACATTTGCATTACTTGGGCAAGTAACTTGCCCAACACCGTCTGTCAGCGACTCGCACTTTCTCGTAGTTGAAGCACATTTGCTTCGAATGTCCTCATCCCCATAAATACTGAGGAGAGCCTGTTCCACATCATCCATTCATCTATGATTTTTCTCGATTTGGATTATTTCAAAACATGAAACTGTCACAGTAGTGAAAAGTGTGGGGTTAGTGCAAAGCAATCGCACCGCAATCAAACACAATGTCTTGAGACCATTTGCATGTTCTCTTTATCCTGGAAGCGTTCATGCTTTTAGGAATAATCCACACCTGTCAAAGACACATCCTGCAAACACTCGCTTCCAGTACTGCAATGTGAATGGGGCAAAGCCCATCCCGAGGGATTATGCATTGATCCGGAGTCAACGCATGCAGTCACACACACCTGCATTTGCTGCACACATTCTTGTGGCTGCAGCAGAGGAAGGCTGCTAAGTGAGTAAATGTTCTTCTGCTCTCTTGTCATTAATAATGGACGAGGGGCAGCAGCAGCCGAGCTCAAGGGGAGGGACACCGCAATGAGCTGGTTGCATCTGAAATGGCCGCTTTTGATTTTCAAAACAAGGAGGATGTTTAAAATGCTTCATTTTGCTTCATGATCTTTGTTTAGTTTTGCATTTTAGTCTCTAAAAACATCAAATACTCTGCAGAGATGTGTTTTTAATCCAAAATCTAACAGACTTTGTCTTGAATTGAGGATGATTAGCGCACCCAGAATGTTGTGTGTATTGTTTTGTCGGAGCACCAAAAGTTGGTTATATCCCGGCACGTTTCTCTGACTGGGTGTTGAGCATCCTTGAGGGGACTGCGAGGAAAGCTTTTAGAGTCACTGCTGTTACATTAAAATCTACATTAAAATTGCAGAGCACTCAATGCAGCCGGATGATCAAATTTGCTCGGCGCACACGAATGGCACTGCTCTCATTCTTAGGCCAATAAAATGCATTGGAGCTCATGAATTATAATTGAACAGGGTTTTCTGTGGCGCATGGAGGGCGCTGAGTTAGCTCCATTCACACCATTTGCTCCCCGGGCACCGGCCATGAAGTACATGAAGTCTGACGTATTTACTGTTAAAAACGCAACAAATTATCCATGCAACGCATCAAGCCAGTGGAAAGCAAGTCATAATCGTCCTCCATCAGGCAGAAGCCAAACAAATGAGGTGACAGGCTTGTTTAGACGATCAGGTTTCACAGCAGCCAGATGTAACGTCATAATCATCTTAAAACGCATCAGAGTGCGCTAAATTGATGTTGTGCTGTTCAAATTCAATCGGGGAAAATTGTGCTTGTATTCATTTTACATGTTGAACGAAATGGACGATAATAAATATGCAAGTAGGTGCCAGTATAAAAGCTAATTTTTCATTAAGATTAGCTCAGCAGAGTGGTTGGAGTGATCACAAAGTGAGTGAGTGACTGAAGTGGAGAAACACTTTCAAGCATGTGATGAGCATAAATGCACAAATTTGGGTCCACACACTGCCAGCAAATCTGCAGAGCGTGCACTACTGCTCCTGTAGTTGGGCCCTCGCTATTATTGGGATAGGCTGGTGTTGGCCATAAAAACCCATTAGGCCCACATCGCTAATCCTGTAATTGGCTGCACTTCCTCACTATTAGTCAGCCACAAGGCTTCGCTAACACAGCAGCTGTCTGAGATTTGCCCAATGGCGGTATGCATCTTTAAGAATTCCGAACAAAAGCACAATATTAAAGTTCACTTTGCCATGATGCAATTCAACTGCTTTAACCTTTCCTCCATTCCATGCGCTGTCTTGCCAGAGGGAGCTTCAGTAGCTCACAAAAATAAACATACCTTTCACCTTTTTGTTAATATTTCACTGTCATTTTTGTTGTTTTATTTTGTCTTGAAAAGAAACGTGAAATCGTTCAATCTACACCTTGAAGTCAAATTGTCCAACTAGTGCCCAATTTACGAGTGTTTTCTCTACCATCAGGGGTCTTGTTAATGTTACATGGTCCAAGTCTGAATTTGTGGCAGATTTGTTTAATTTTTAAAAAAAATGACATTCAAAATATCAGCCACTTCATCCCAAAGAAGCAGAGGAGGAGAATTGGCTTAGTCCACTGATTCTCCGATGATAGTTATACTACAAGTAAAACTCAGAAACATTCTCGTGGTACTTAAAAGAATCACTAATTACTACTCCTATAGTGTGCAGAAATGGTGTTCACAGCCCCGCCCCCTTACGCCATTGCCGGTCTGCCGTTTTTTTTCATGCTGAAAATTGTAATCTCATCCCAGAACGCTCAGCCATCAGCAAGCAATTTATTTATGTGAATCATATTTGAAAAGCAAAATAACACAAAGAGTCATTACTTTTGACTTTCAGTTGGCATTATAATCCCTGAGCTGGATTTTGTATGGTATGCATTTTGGTTCGTGAAACCATGACACAGAAAGACAGCACAAACAAAGACATCTCTGGCAAAGCCGACTGTGTTATGGCTCTGAATGACAAGTAGTACATTGAACCAAGGCAGATTGGACACCCTCTTCTCTGCTTGGTGTCAATGTAAAAATTGTTATAGTCACAATGTCTTGAGTCCCCCCGCCAGTGACCACCGGCACACAAAACAATTCACTTGTGACAGTTCTAATCTGTTTTTTTTTTTTTTCAATTATTATTTTATTTTTTCATTTATTTGAATGTTCCCTTCACCCATTGAGCCATCGGTGACAGACTGCCCACCTCTTGATAGTATAATTTTATCAGTATATTTTTACTAGTCATTGGATGTGTAGTAGTATTTTTAAACACACTTTTTTATTCTGAAATATACATCTGAACTGTATTTAAACAGCTTTGTTGTTGTTTTTTTTTAAATACACATTACTGTACATTTTATAGTATGTATAACCACCACCCACCACAGAACTGTACTTGAGTAGTGAACCCCCCCCCCCCCCACACACACATGCAATAATATTGAAATAATTGTGTTTTCCAGGAAAACAAACAAAACATGTCTATCAAGTTTATTAAATTAATTCCGTTTTTTACCAATAATGTAAAGTTAGTTGAAAGGTATAAAAACAAGGGGGGAAAAAAGACAGGATATATCAAGGGGTAGGCATAGATCAGTGGAAGACTGGTCATCTTAAAGTCCAGAGCTTGTGGGTTCGATCCCATGTCGAAGTATCCTTGAGCAAGATCCTGAACCCCAAGTTGCTGATGCTGCGTCATCAGTAGACGAATGAGTAATCAATATAAAGTGCTTCGAAAGCCTTATAGGTGGAAGTGCACTACTGTATATAAGTAGTGGTGAGGTGTTTTGTTTTTTAAATTAATTTACTGAACAGCGTTAAAAAATTAAGATGCCAATGGATAATTAAAAAAACTGAGGAAAAATGGAACTTTGAATTTTTGCATTTTCCCAGTTAAGATGGTTGGATGGTCTAAAATGTACACTTCTGTTGTGGACGGCCCAGATTCAACTCCTATTATTCATCCATACATTTTCAAGAACTGTTTATCCTTACAAGGGTCACAGGCTTGCTGGTGCCTATATCTTAGTAGGCAGGGGACACCCTGAAATGGTTGCCAGTCAATCGCAGGGCACACAGAGACAAACAACCATTCACACACCCAATCACACCTAAGGACAATTTAGTATGTCCAATACACCTGTCATGCATGGCTTTGGAGTATGGGAGGAAGCCGGCGTGCCCTGAGGGAACCCACACGGGCTTCGTTAGAACACACAAACTTCATACAGGAAGGGCGGAGCCAGCTGGATTTGAACTTGAGTCCCTGAACTGTAAGGCGAATGCGGAAACCACAGCCCCACCAAGCAGCCAACTTCTACTATACTACTGTAAATATGTACAGTAGGGCTTAATGATTTGTTGCGTTGGGACTGAAATTGCGATCTCAGGCAACACAATTTTGAGATCATCAAAGCTAAACATTTTTTAGAGGGCTTTTGCCAAAAATGGAATATGTAATGAGTGAAGGGACTATTTTCAACTAATTTAATCACTAGTCAACTTGGTAACCGTTGGTTGTGTTATTACTTTATCTAATGCTGATATGTGATCATAGATGACCGTTTAATAGCGCTTAACTATGTAGTCAATGCGATCCAACTTTTTTGCTGGATTCCGGTGCTGTGCCAATGTAGTAGTCAAATAAGTGAATTAGTCACGTGACATTGAGAACCAGGTCTTTAGAAAAGCTCTTCACTGTGGATAATGGAACCCGCCCCACTCAACCTCTGCAGGGTGTAACATATTGGCATATTAGCATCATTGTAATTGGCTTTTTGTCTTAGCTCCGGCAAAACACCGGGACCCAAGTGGAAAGAAAAAAAAGAGGGGCAGAGGTAGTTTGGAGGAAGCTCAGAAGGTGTCGTGTAGACATGAGTGGCTACAGACTAGATTTGATAGGTGTAATAGCTTTTGAAAAAATAATTCAGATGCAGAGTACACATGTATGCTCATCAATGTATGTAAAGTGTTCCGCATGATTATATTTAACATAATTACCTAAATATGACACATTTTTTTCCCCTAAAATGAATGGTCAAAAGTAAGGGTGCATCACATACATAGTAACATCATTTTTTTATTTTTTAATTCAAGGAAGTTTCAGCCATTAGACACATACATACTTACAATAATTACCATAACGGGACAAGCTAGAGGGCAGATGTCAGTTGGATGTTAGCAGCCAGTGCCTGTTGCAGCTATCAGCATCTCATGTTAGCTGAGGTTGTTATGGTATTATTTTCAATAAAAGAAGCAAGCATACTGAACCAACGTCCGAGTCCACACACAGGAATATTACTAAAACAGAGAGGATTATGTGAAAGTTATAATGCCTCCATCTGATTCATTTAAGAGTGTACCGGTTAGAGAACACAGAAAGGTATCCCATTTGACTGGTTTATTAATTGTGGTCTTTTGGCATATACGCACGATCGTAAATTTGTGGAACATGGATGGTGCGCAACTTTGTGTATTTATGGCAAAAAGAACTTGAGCTACATTGTATGGAAAAGAAAACACAACTGCTTCGAGCGAATTCGGCGTTACACTGTTGAGGTGTTCACAGACTGTTCACCAGGTGGGAAATCTGAAACACACTTAATTTAAAGCGCAACAAATATATAACTTAAATGATATAAACACAAGAAAACATGAAGAATTCATATTGTCATCAAACTGTTGTTGCCTCCCATACACAGTAATATAGAATACGCCAAAATTTGACTCTAAAATTAAGGGTGTATTCACAGAATAGTCATTGCTATTTGGTTCACTCAATGAGTATTTCTAAACGCATTTGAGATGTTCTGTGTGAGTGGTTATTGAATGCACCTCAAGTCAACTGGATTCACTTTCTTATCACACAGCTATCGACCACTGAATGCAAGCACTTTTGTTTTTCAGATTCTTGTTCAATATACTGAAAACAAGTTGGCACAATATACCTCTCAGCCCAGTCTTGGAAACATGTCACCAGAAATTCAGAGCTGGCTCCGGTCTGACTACTTTTCCAGTGATTCTTAGATGTGGAAATATGAAGTAGTTCTAGTTCTGGCGACTGTCAAACTATTGTATGAATTGCTCTGCAATTTTGTGATTGACAAACACATAGCCCAAACAACTGGCTTGCTTACTTGACTAAAATTAAAAACAAAACAAAAACAAAACAAAAAAAACACACCTGGACTTGACCTACGTAAAAGTGGGACAAAACTGCTGGAGAAATTTTGTCAAGACTCAGAACACAAGGCTCAAAATTGGGCCTGTCCCAGTTAAATCAGGATGCCTTGTCATGCTATTCCTCAAGCTCATCAATCAGAGACACGCTGCTGTTGACAAGTAACAACCAGCTGTAAAAAAATAAAAACAAAAACAGACGAACAAATAAAAAGCAATGCGTGTCATGTATGTGTCACGCTGTCGCCTATACTGCAGGAAGTCATTTCTTTCGCAGCCGCTTAGCAACTCTAGGCACTCGCAAGCTTACTCCTCAGCACAGACTTCATATATCCATCCATTATCTTAATCGCTTATCCTCACAAGTGTCATAGTGGGCTGGAGCTTATTCTTGCTCTCTTTGGGCAAGAGGCTGGTCGCCAGCCAATTGCAAGGCTCACAATGACAAACAACCAGTCACACTCAAACAAACTTAGTGTTATGACAGTCACATCAAATTAGCACATCCATAAACAACGAACATGCTAACGGCAGAGGTCAGTGATGAATTTATTTGATTACATAAAAGAAAAATCTAACTTTTGCTAGTGCAACATTTTTAATGAAAAGAAGCCTGTTTACCCTATTTAACAAGAAGAAACTTCTCACAAATAACTCAATATGAAAATTCTCATTATGATACACTCATTATTTATATTCAGGCCAAAAGATTCAATTAATACCATGATATGAAATTCCAAAAAATAAATACAAGAATGTACTGGATCATTCTTGCTGATATAGTGTGGGATTGGTATTGGTATTGGATGTTACTCCAAGCCACAATATCAGTATTGTATCAGACACCCCCTAATAAAGAGTTGATGAAGAGTTGACAGCCACAAAAACAGCTATGTGTTGGAAGAAATTTAATAGAAGAGCCATAAACCAACCATGTATAGGGAGTTGTTAAAAAAAAGAAAGACCATGCAAATTTAGGCATTTTTATTTAATTGACCTTGTGTAGTCAGCCATTTTTTAACAGCCACTTATAATGAGGAGTTAACAAACATTAATCGACCTTGTATAATGAGTTTTAAAAAAACTGAGCATGTAAACTTTTTTTTCAGAGATTGACCATGCACTGGCAAGTGAAGTGATAAAAAATTAAAAAAACAACAAAAAACAAGTCATTCATACATTTTCCAGAGGCACATATCCTCACAAGGGTCACAGGCTTGCTGGGACCTATCCCAGCTGTCTACGGGTAGTAGGCAGGGGACACCCTGAACTGGTTGCCAGCCAATTGTAGGGCACACAGGAACAATGAACCATTCACTCAACCAATCACACCTAAGGACAATTTAGTGTGTCCAATAACCTACCGTGCATGTTTTTGGAATGTGGGAGGAAGCCGGAGTGCCTGGAGAGAACCCACGCGGGCACGGGGAGAACATGCAAACTCCACACAGGAAGGCTGGAGCCAGGTGGATTTGAACTCATCCCTGAACTGTGAGGCGGACTTGCTAACCACTGCACCACCAAGCCGCCTTACCACAACAATGTTAAATTAACAAATCAGTCGATACAGAAATGTATGAATTATTTTTGGAATTCAGGAGGAAGCCGAGTGCTCGCAGAGATCTCACACGGGCACGGGCAGAACAGGCAAATTTCACACAGGGAGGCCGGAGTGAGCTGGAATTGAAGAGGTCCCGAAACTTTTGGTCTCCACAGACTGGATCATAGTCCGACTGATATTTCATTGTCTCGCAACCATTACATTCCTGCCGTGATAATAATGTGATAATCAGGCAAATATGGTAGCAGCAGACCAAGTACCAAGGCGCGGCAAGATTATAAACTATTGCAGTAGGGGTCTGTGCCCCAATGGAGCTTTATGCCTAACAACGCCCCTGATCGCACTAAAAAAAAAAACAAAACCAAAAAAAAAAAACATTTTTCTGTAGTCTTAATTTTTTTTCCTTTTAACATCAAAGGTCTTTGACTTCTCACGGCTCACCTGTTTTCCAGTTTTGGTCACGAGACATTCATAAGATGAGCTTTGAGCACTCAGTCATTTTCTGTCGACACTCAATGTTCATGGCAAAATGTGATTTTAAAGGTATTAACTGCATGAAAAATAATTTAGTTAGCAAAATTATTACAGAATAATATTGTTATACTGCTGAAAATGGCTAAATGGGCAATGTAAAAAAAAAAAAATATATATATATATATATATATATATATATATATATATATATATATATATATATATATATATATATATATATATATATATATATACATATATATATATATATTATTCCTAAAAGGCGTTTACGTTGCTCGACTAAAGTTGCTTTGTTGGTCGACTCACCATAATGGAGTAGACGAGGGCCACGATGCTGACAGGCCACACGGGGAAGAAGCAAGAGATGATGACGAGGATCAGGTAGTCTCGGGGTTTGGGGCTTTCCTGCACCGCCGCGTTGCCAGTGGACGAGCGGCTCAGGCTGACTTTGGAAGGGGAGAGGGGCGCGGCGGCGGACAGCTGCCCCGCCGAGCCCGACCTGACGTTCATCCCGTGGCCGTTGTGGTCCGCCTCCAGCCCCTTGGCCTGGCTCTGGTCCATGTTGACGGAGAAGGACGAGGACATCTTGAGACCGTGGCCCGCCGGTTCGCTGGTGACCGCCAGCAGCTTCTCGGTCTCCTGGAAGTCGGCCAGCTGGGCGCCTCCTCGTCCTCCTCCGCCGCCGCCCTCGCCAAGGTTGGACTTGAGGAAGTCGGTGTCCGTGTTGATGGCCATGCTCGCCTTAATCACCAAATTGCCAAAATCGCTTCTGTTTCTTTGATCGTTCCCAAGTCTAGTCTTGGTGATGGGCCATTATCGGGCAAAAGTTTTCCAACTGAATTGGAGTCAACTCCTCATAGATCAAAAAATATATGTATGTATTTTGAAATTAAATTGAAGTAGTTCTCGTGAAGTTGTTCTGAAATCCTCCTCTTGAGTCACTATGCTTCATTCACATCCACTCGAGTTACCTCCAAGAACAAGAAGGTGTGCTGGATCCGATGAGGAGCAGACAAAGTGGCGCTCCATTCATTCCTGTTGCTTCTTCCAAGAAGCTCTCGTAGGTCTTATTTTGTTCCTTTTTTATCGAAAGAGGGCGAGAAAAGTGCGTCGTGCACTAAAAAGATGCCTCGAGCTTCTTGTACCTCCACCCTGTTCACTCTGCGGCTTGCCAGAGACTGACTGGAGAAAACCTTCGTCAAGGTACACAAGCGCATAGGTTCCTTTTCCGGTCAAGACACTTGTGATTGTTCGGCTACTTAATGTGACAATAAAGCTAGAAACTAAACATGAATATATATATATATACTATGCGCACAAACAATTTCAAAAATACTTTGTTATCCTTGTTGTTTTGATATTTTTAGTTTTAATCATAAAAGATGTGCGGTATACACCATGGGTGTGCAAACCGGATTCAAACGATCCTGATCGTTATCTGGCTTCTGCTGAGCTTTCCGTTGAGCTGATCGTTTGAATCAGGTACGTTGGAGAACAGAAATTTCAAAAACATAGTAGCCCTCAAGGACCGGGTTTGGAGACCCCTGGTATACACAATTTAATTTTTTGTATATTTTATGTACATATTGTTGTCTTAATATGCATTATGCATCATACCTTTTAGTACAGTCCATTTTATATTTTTCCATCTACATGCAGTTAAAATGGCTCTTAATGTATTGTCTACAACATAAGTGACATCTTTTACATGGGTTTTAATACAACACTATCGAGCCTACTCAACAGCAGTGTTACTAATGAAATGCAATGTAATGTACAAAATACTACATCCATGTTATTTAAAATCAATTAATCTCACTAATGTACTAAAGCTGATGATAGACCCCACGTTTTATCATACTTTTCCTTCACATCTATTTACCTATCCAAAATATAGATTAAAAGTACCTCAAAGTTACCGTCTGTTCGAGTATCCATCGGTCACGCATCTGTTTATTTGCCTCAAGAGTTTGTATCATATTAATAACACAAGTTGTTTTATTTTGAAGGCCACACATCCGTACTTCTGGCACGATTTTGTATCATTCAGTCTAACTTGATGCCACAGATGTTGATTGAGTAGAGCAGTCTATCAGGGAGCCCCCCCCAACACCCCTCGAACACACACGCACGCTCGCGCGCACGCTCGCACACACAGACACACCCCTCCCCTCCTGTTCTCAACATCAGCACCAGTGTTTTATAAAGGCTTTGTGCTGCCATGCAGAATTTACTTTCCGTTCATCTTCCAGTGGCAGTCATGTCATGTTAAGTCATGTCATAAATCATCAGCACATACAAAGACCAATTTAGAGACCTGTCGCCCATAGAGCTGCGTACAAGTCTTATTTGACGCAGAAGACACTCCAGGTATACCATTTTAGAGCTTTTGCATACTGGTGGGAGTTTTGTGTTAAACCCAATTCACTGTGCCCCCCCCCCCCCCCCCCCCCCCCCCCCCAATACCTGCCCAGCCAGTAATGTACGCCCATTAAGTTTTACCATCATTAGACCAAAGTGCAAAGTGTGAGCCTCATTTTCTTGAGTGACCCCCAATGTGGCCACCTCAGATGCGTTCATCTGAAAGCCTAAACCAAAGCAAAATAGATAACATCTAGTAAACAACAGCATTTCTCTAAGCAATGGTTATTTATTGTTTGTGGGGCGGCTTTCAGCAGCACTGCATTATATATGCGAAACCGTGTGATCGAGCACAACTCAAAAGCACAACCAGTTACAAGAATAAATACTGATGATTGTTTAAGTACAATCGACAGGGCTCTAGTACAAGACGGTGACTAGACAGAGACAATGCACAAGATTTCGTTTTACGGCTTTTCTCGGTTGCTCGTGAAGTTGTGCAGCATCCCTGATTCATTCCTTCTGCAGGATCCCAGCTTGCTGCGCCTGCTGTAAAACATGGCTGGACTGAAACGTGCATTGAGTGACACCTCGTGGAAAGACGCATAATTACTGTTTTCTGCAGTGTCGAGGTTTTGACTTTCGAGGCTGTCAGGAACAAACAGGAACAAACGTCAGATAAACCAATTCGACAAATGAGTTCTAAGATTAAAAAAAAAAAAAAAAAAAAATCACAAAAAAACCTTGCATGTCAAAGTTGTTTCAAAACATGCCCTTGTATTTATTCTTGTCCTCCTCGTTCTTCTCCTTCATTCGCATGTCCAGCACCGCCAGTTCCTTTTTCACTGCCTTTTTCATGCCCGGGTCCAGATCCAAAACCTTGCTAAAGTCCTGCCTGGCCTCGGCCTCGTTCCACACCTCCAGATGGGCCTTCCCACGCAGGTAGAATGCCTTCATCACGCCTTGGGGACCAACATAAACTGCTTTTATAGGTGTCATTGTTACGTACACACAAACACATTTACTACGTTTATTTATGACTACACGTGCTACACACACAAACACACACCTTGAATAATCATTAAGAATGCATTTACTGGAATCCTGCTGCTTTATGAGGGGCCATTACTGCCATAATTTGACCTAAAATGATTTGTACTGGCCAATTTCAAATTGATGTTACTGCAAATCTAAAGAGGAATGTTGTCTGAAGAATGTTAATGTTTGCATTAACTTCATCCACACTATCACTGTTTCAGTGCATCTCAAGAACTAGTTCCTGGCTGTGTCATTTATGTGTGATCAATAATGGTGGAGCATCAGTGACTGACATGAAGTAGGCTAAGAAAACTAGTCTTGATATTTCATACACTATAAATAAAAAAGAAAAGGAATTGCAGTTGAATAATTGATGACTTATTACTCCAATTCTTATAGTTTTTTTTGTTTTGTTTTTTAGGAGGGAGGGGGGTTCATGCCACTCTTTTGCTAGGCAGAATTTCAAGCCCTCAATAGGCTAATGACAAAGAGAGTGTACACTCATTAGAAACCTAAATAACTTATCTGATCCCTGATCAATTGTGATGTAACATTCGCTTGACAGTGACAGCATGGGGCAAAATGGTCGCCTCCTGAGATGGATAAAACAAGTGGATTTTGCTGCTTAGTCCATATTCCACAAATGCTATATTAATCAGACTGTGTTTACACTACTTGGGAGGGACAGTAAGAATGTTACTGTGAAGCAAATGTTTGTCTTGACTTAATCTTTAAGTACCTAAAATTGTAAGTGAAATTTGTCTGCTTTGATCATAAAGGTTTTAGAATGATGGGAATTTATTGCCATAACAAATGATCCCAAAGTTTCAGGATAAGTCATCTACTTGTCAGCTCCAGTTTATCCCAAATGGCACAGAGTTCTTTTTTTTTTTCTTTCTTTTTTGCCAAACAGGAACGCGGGTCTCAGGAGGAGACAGACTGAGTGTAGTGATGTTAAAATTACGGCACCCGAGCTTTTATTGGTTCAGACTATTACAGAAGCATGAAAAATTCACTTAGGGCTCATTAAAAACAAGTACATTTCACACTCTGTAAAATCCTTCCCAGCTCATACGGAGCTGAATAAACTCTACTACAACCAAAGCCGTTTCTCATACATGGCGTGCATGGAATGTGACTAATGGAGCTTAATGTTCCTTCATTCTCCACAGTGAGATTTGTCGGTGTGTGTGTGCTTTGCATCCAACCTGGGTGTTGGTTAATGATGTCACTGGTGTGTTCGATGACCTCGTAGTACTCCTCCGTGCGCAAGAGACACTGGCAATAGTTGAGCGTTAACGTGTGGGCCATCTTCTCCAGCTTGAGCCAAGGAGCTTCCCACGCTTTCTCCTATGACAAACACTCACATGCTCATCGTGTGTGAGAGGCTATGAGGGACACACAGTACTAATCAAAAGTTTGAAAACACCCTCTAATTGATTGTGTCTTTGTTATTTTTTTAGTGTTCCAATGATCCTAGGAGAAAAAGTTATGGTGTCATTTTGCAGGCTTTATGCCCCTGTTAGGGTCACCCATGGCAAACAGGTCCAAAGTGAGGGAGTTTGATTCTTCAAAGTAGGCACCCAAATACTAGCTTTGTGCATTTTAGTATTTTTTGAGCCAATTCTAATAACATGAATGACTTTTAGTTCACAACTGTGCATTATCAAGACACATTTTTTTACCTTGATGTGTTTGCAACAGCATTTGAATTGGAAATGTTTCTCTTCCACACTTTTGATTGGTACAGGAGCGTTTCAGGAGCGTGAGCAAAAGCAAAGTTTTGCAGTGCTTGCATATGACCCCCCTACACACACACACACGCACACACACACACACACACACACACACACACGCACACACACGCACACACACGCGCACACACGCACACACATGCACACACACGCGCACACACACACACACACACACACACACACACACACACTTTTTGTTTACCTTGGTCTGCACATTCTTGACGCAGATGATGGCTTCCTTGTATTTTTGCGTGGCATCTCGGTAGCGTCCCTGCTTGAAGAGCTTGTTCCCCTGACCGTGCAGCACGGGCACTGCCTTCAGCCTCTCCTCGTCATTCAGAGCCCAGGACTCCCTGTTGTACTCACTGGGCTGCATCACCTGCCATACACTTGCATGTCTCACTAGGCTGCATCTGCTTTCACTCAGGTGCTGCTCACCATTTTGCATCTGATCCAACCTTGAGTAGCTCCAGAACAAAGAAGAGCGGCTTGGGTTCCTTCATCAGCTCATCCAGGTCGTCGTAGCCCAAACTGTGGTAAGCAAACATATTGGCCATGCCACATGTGCCAATGTGCCAGTCCGCAGGGTCTTTGCCTTCTGCGATGTGTCTCATGCTCTTGGACACAAGCGGGTACACCCCTGTGTGCTTTGGAGGAAAATGCATCAGTGAAAAAGTTTATTTTCTTTAAGAGTGAATGGCACCTTACACTGGCAGCAACGGGATTTATTAACTGTATTGTATCTCTACGATCATTGACAGTTTTCGGTTTATTGTATGTCCTCCTAAATTTTGATCGATCACATATTACAGTGACAGTGAACAGGTACCCTGAATGTAGCCAAGTGCAAACTCAAACATTTCCGGCAGTCCCTGCATAGAGTCCATATAAAAAATCATAATCATGCAATCCACAAGCATGGATTCATGAAATAAAATGCAAAACATCTCCATGTTCTGTAGCCGTTTATCCTCACAAGGGTCGCTGGCTCGCTGGTCTCTATTCTAGACGTCTTGGGGCAGTAGACGAGGGGGCACCCTGGATAGGTGGCCAGCTGGATATGTGTGAGTTTTATTTCATGAGCCCTCACTGTGGATGGTTTGAAAATAAAATGAACAGCTACATGTCCCAAGGAGATATGACACATTGGCCACCTCGCTGGCCAATTTCTGGCTACACCCATTGTTAAATGTAATAATGTACTTTAGGGTAATGTAAATCCAATCTATTACACTTCAAGGGTCAAATGACCATTTGAGTAAAGTTTTGTGGCTTATCGGCTAGTAACAGGTTCGGGTGTCAAACCTGCTTGAAGACAGCTGGTATAGGCTCCAAGCATGCTCGTCACAGAATTTCCTTTTGAAAGTCAATGACATTTACTGAAATGAGTATTTTGATTGTTGGAAGTTGTTGACAATTGAAAGGAAAGGATAATTTCTATGAATAACCAAATCAAATTTCATGGCTCACAAATTGTTTTCTGATGAAAATAAAATGTTTTCGTGTATACAGTAATTTCTCGTTTTACGCGATTAATGGGGAACAAAGCCCCCCGGCGATTAGTGAAAAACCGCGAAGTAGCGTCCCTCCCCCCAACAGAATTAGGAAATACATATGATTAAGACAAGCGAGTGATGGTTTTAATGAGTATTTAGGATCATTTGTGCACTTTGCAGAGTTTGAATTGCATAACTTATGCAACTTAAAAAACGATTTTCATGAAGCCATTTGAGTCTTCGGTCCCTCGCCTCGGACTTGTTTGGCATAGCCGAATCTGTCGGGGACATCAGGCCCCAGACAACTTATCTCCTAGGATCATTGGGACACAATTTGATCATATTTCACTGAGTGGCTGATAAAAAGTGGAGTGTGCGTTGTACGTGAATGTGTGTGTGCGCATGTGTGTGAGTGTGTGTTTGTTGAGTCGGTCAGAGGAGGGGCTAAACACTCTGAGCCCCTTCACATCTAATCAGAGCGGAGGAATGGCAGTAATGCTGAGTCAGCAGGAATCCGAGCCGATTAGGCAAAAGTGAGACTGCAGCAGATTAAAGACAGTGGGCCTCCACCCATATGTCCTGCTCTCTCTCTCACGCTCACACACACGCTCACGTGCGTACACCTACACGCACACACTGAGATGTGGCACATATTTTAAGTGTACACAAGACAGTAACAGGAAGAGGTCGAAACAATTTGGACAAACAAACGTAACGTTATTCATTATTATTTGAGGGAATATCAAATGAATAATGAATAACGAATAAGGTGAAGCAGGAATGTTTTTGTTTGTTTGTTTACCAGTAGATGAATGTACCGTATGAATGAGATGAAAGTAATGTGATGATAATAATCATAAAGGTTGGCCATTAAAAAAGAGAGAGCCTACAAGCCAATTTGGAGCATTCTGAACATCATAATGTTTTCTCAAGTGTTACATTTTAATGATCAAACCAGAACTGCCCATTCCTATTTAAAACAAACAAACAGTTTACCACACTTGACATCGACGGTGCCCGTCAGTAGGTTTTCATCGACGTCCATTCATGTCAAAAGCGTTCAAGTACTCGCCACTTTGTAGCTATGGCAAATTATTGTATTTTTAGTTCTTTTTAAATTTTCAACTTGTGCACCATATATTTCTAATTGTCTTCTTGGTTTCATTGGAGCATAACACATTTGTCCTAAATGCATTTTGACTTTTTCAAAAATTCTTAAACTCTCTGTAAGATAAGGCTTCTTTTTTGCCTCCCTAGACCATAGCTCAAACAGGATAAATGAGAATACATGAGGTAAACCAAACCACCAGTACTTGCCAGAATTTCTGGCAACTCCCTCAATGTTGCTCTCGGTATATTGGCAATTTCCCTAACTGTAATAGATTCTGCACAGCAGGGGTGTCTAACTTATTTTAGGTCAAGGCCACATTTGAAATTTTTATTCTCAATGGGACCAGACTGGCAAAATCATGGACTGCAACCAAAAACAATGTCACTGTAGAGTTTTGCGTTACGTGCCAGCCTGGTCCCAATTCCCAGCAAATAGCCTAGGTCAGCTGTAAATTTGTTGTAAGAAAGTTCTGTTAAGTTAATCAAATAAATAAATACACTGAAACACAAATATCAGGTGGAAGGAAAGTGCCCCACTAAAAAATATGTGATTGTACAACTTTTCTTTGAGGGAATGGCTCAATCAAAATTTGTTGTTGTACAACTTCATTTTGAGGGCTCAGATGGCTCAGATGGCAAGCTATTTCGTATAAGCGTGGCAACAGGTTACTTCCACTTGTAAGTTGCAGTTCTCATCTGGGCATGACTTGGAAAAGTAAGAATTTTTGTTTATTGTTTATGGAAAGCGTACGAACGGGATCAGTAGTATACTTTTTTTTTTTTTTTTTAATGCCTCACAATATCATCTAGCGGGCTGGATTTAACTTCTTGTGGCCTGAATCAGGGTTATATCCATGCACTAAAAATAAGACTCTCAAAATATTGAATGAGGAAATTCAAAATTGTGTTTTACAGCACTTAATCCAAGACCTCGTTTCAAGCGAGTTGGAGCCTAACCCATCTGAATTGCTTTGGGGCCCGCTCTGGACCCAGTCGATTGCAGAACACAAACCATAAATGAATCAAACCCAACTTCAGAATTGTATAAGTATTTAAAAACTAATTTGAAAAACCGCCAACATGTGTATAGTTTTTCTACTCACAATGGTGTCACACCAAAACTCGGCCACCTCCCCGATCCTCATGGAGGCCAACAGCGTCTCCCAGATGTCCAGTTTGAACATGTTGCCAATTACTATCTCCATGGGCGTGCCCACAGCTTTGCTGTCATCGATCACTGTGCGCTCATCATCACAAAGTGTGGTGCGGAAGTCAAATGTCACCTGGACCAAAACAAGCACCGAGCCAAGACATCAATCGGAAAGGAGTGGCAGTATGTTTTGTGTGATGGTGTTGCTCCTTTATCATGTGAAAGGTACAAATGACATGTATTTAGTACTTCTGAAAAGTATGTTATGTAGGTATGTAAGTAAAATTGTTATATCAAATATTGGCCCCAATAAAGGGACTTTTCTGATACGATGTTGCCCTCTAGTGACTCTAAAGTGAAACGCAGCAACATCCGTTTCCCCTTTTGGTTTAAGCATGTAATATAAAAACAGATTTCCAGAAGATAGAGCAGTATATGTCTTGATCGTTTTGATATGTCTTGAAATATTCATTCACAGTGTATTACATGAAAGTGGAATTCAGTCAGTCCTCAACTGCCAACACATACAATAAATTAAGAGAACAAAGTAGAATAGACCAATATAAATACCTTCGCTCCAGTGATGAATTTTGGGATATCTCCAGTTCCACCATGCAGGATTATCTTCTTGATGCCCTCTAAGCCCACCAGAAGCGTATCCTGCATATCCGACATGTTTCCTTGAGATTTTTATCACCTATTGTCATTCATACGTGTGTAATGAGAGAGTCCATACGTGTGTAAAGCACATCTCTGCAGGAGGATTAGTTCGGGCAAGGATAATAGGATTGCGCATTCGTCATCAACACTGACTGTCAGCCTGGAGAAACATGGAGAAAGAAGAGGAGGATCCATCTCATTTTGTGACTTTGTTTGATATCAAGCATTATTACCTCCTCCAAGGTGGAATGTTTGTGTATGTGTTTACAGTCATTTAAAAGCAAATGAGTTAGTCTTGCATTATTGCACTGTAAGGAACGGATTAATATGATTATCTCCACAAAAATGTACCTGACATCTGTAAAGCTGGCATGGCAACTGTCAAGATGATCTACCTTTAAGAATATGACAATACTACATAGAACATGTTTTGTTTTGTTTATTTATAATGTGTGATGTATTTGTTACAGATTGTGCTTCATTGTTATCATTTATAAATGTCGGCTTGTCCACAAATGAGACAACAATTTACACCATGGAACTAACAAACATAAAATTGGCATTAGCTACAGCTAAAATTTTACATATTCACATAAAAACACATACGTAACATACCACTTTGGACTGTCACGTCTGACGTTAGCGTTGTTAGCACGTTCTTAGCACTTCAGCAATGACATCACAAATGAAGCACTTTGCATGACCCTAAACTAAAGTAAACTTACATGCTCTAAATAATCCAAAAAATCAATATATTGCTCCGGTGGACTTGTAAATGATGCCCGAATCACTGTAAATGTAAAATAAAAACGTACAAATAAAATTTCCTCAAAAGGTGTTTTTCTCTCTCTCTCTCTGCACTCATCACCAACACACCAGCACCATCTCAAGGCAAACAAGTGAACTGCATTAATATTGTCAACTGCAACAATTAACACGATTAATTTCAAGGGTTTCTTTTTATTGTTCTTTACATGATATATTTTGATTATTATAAACTAATATAATTCAATTTCTACATATTTGTAATATAATAAAATTCATTTAAAGGGTCTGGGAGCATTATGGGGGGCTTAGAACGGATTAGGCTGTTTACATGCAAAAAGCGGCTCTACTTCTGAAAGATTCACATTACAAAATTACTTCTGGAATGAATTAATTTCCTAAGTAGAAGTATCACAGTTGATTATCAACATTGCCATGTTTTGTGGTATTGTCTTTATCACCACCTAGAGGGCTGGAGTGCAAATGCATGAGTTCATGAAACACATGTAAATGGTAATACACTTACTTGTCCTTACACATTTATAGAATTGCATGGGCTTGGCAGTTGGCTGTGCTTTACTCGGTGCCACATTTGATATGAAGTTATATACAGCATTTACATTGGAGTGAAGGCAGACGTTTAAATGCAGAATTGCTGTAATCACAAGCACATTTGTGTGTACATGTGTGTGCGTGTGCGTGCGTGTGTATTTGTCGGGGGTAGAAGTAGGACATTGTTTTCATTCCAGAGGAAATTTCAATGATTTACATGGTGATGTGAACAATGTAGTGAATGCTGAAAGCAGACAATTACACAATACACTCAGTGACCTTTCATACTTCGCATCTGCCACCTCTCTGTGTCTGGGTGCGCGAGCGTGCGCGTATAATGTTCCTTCGCAATGTCTGTAAGTAGTTTAGAGCACTGCTAGTTTTATTTCAACCCGGCCCACAAATACCATGGCTCATGCTTGCATAACTGTACCGCTGTATATTTCCCTTAGTGAAGCAACATGACAGGTACAGTTGGTCTTTTGCTAGAAACAGTCACGTAAGGTTGCTTTCTTATCTCTGTTCAAATAGGGCCTCTATACCATAGATTGTGTTGCAACCACCAATCAGTTTTGTCTATTTCTTTCTTTTTTTTCTTTACTCCAATGACGTGACACAGCATGAAGCAACACTTTGGTACACTGTGCACTTGGCTGCCACCCAAATGAACAGGTTACAGGCCGTCTTGTGGACACTGTTGAGAGTGCAGTAGAATTAACTGATGCGTATTACCACACAATTTTGGTCCTCAATTGCTTGGCATATCACATGCAGCACAGTGGTTAACACTCATTTAACAACAATTTCACGATTGAGCGTGGTGGAAATGATGAATTTATGCATTCATTCGCTGAACCATTTATCCTCACCAGGAAGCACTGGAGCCTATCTGTCTTTGAACGAATACAGACTCACAATCACACCTTAATACATTCATAAAATATTGTACACACAAATCGATTTTCCTCGGTTGCTTCAATATGTTATACATGACGTATATATTGTTCGATAATCGATGACCACAGCAACATTTTTCAAATATTGCTGGATGAATCTTTTATAATAAATCCATGAAATATTCATTTTATTTGATTATTAATTTTAATACAGTGGTACTTCTGCTTACAAAATTAATTAAAAGTCATTTCGGAACGTGATTCTTTCATCAGTAGATTTACATGTATATAGCCTAATCCGTTCCAAGCCCCCCAAAATGTTCCTAAACCCTTTAAATAAATGTTATTAAATTATAAAAATCTGTCCACAATGTTGGCATTAGAATTACATTAGTACTTAATAATCAAAATATATCATATAAAAAAAAATAATAAAAAAGCTCCTGATCCCTTTGAATTTTTGATATTAATTGCTGCAGTTGACAATATGAATGCAGTTCATTTGTTTGCCTTGAGATGGTGCTTGTGTATTGTGATGAGTGCAGAGTGAGAGTGAGACACCTTTTTAGGGTGTTCAATCTCTACATTTTTATATTACATTTCCAGTGATCCAGGAATCATTTACAAGTTCACAGGAACAATAATTTTTATTTTTTGGGTCATTTTGAGCATGTCAGTTTACTTAAGTTTAGTTTGAGTTTATGCGAAGTGCTTCCTTTGTGATGTCATTGCTAAAGTGCTAAGGAAATGCTAACAAGGCTAATGTCAAATGCAACAACCCAAAGCGGTATTTTACATATGTGTTTTTATGCAAACATGTATATGTGTTAGCTGAAGCTAATGTCAATTTTATGTTGCCTTCCGTATCTTGAATTTTCTCTCGTTACGAAAGACAATAGTTTTCCGCCACGGCGCTTTATAAGCTGAATTTTTCATAACAAGAGCTGTTCGTAAATGGAGGTACTGTATCATATTCACACCGCTGCAAATCAATAGTTTCTTTGTACATGCTATCAGTGTTAGCTGCAACATTAACGAATCAAGAACTAACTATAAAAGAAAAATAATGACGATTATGAGTTACATTGCTTTGAGGGGCACAATATAGTACTGCTTCAAACATTGTAAAAAAGGGTCAAATAGCAGAGAGGACTGGCATTAGATGTACCCATGCTCAGAGAAATATGTTTCATGTAATTTCTTCAGTCATGCAGCTCAATTTTTTCCTTCTCTTGCTGCCTCAATTGAGAGAAATTCAGAGCGCGGTTAATTCAATATATTTATGATATGGCCAGAGGCAAAATGCAACACTTTAACAATTACAAAGGAAACATGAATAAAAACCTCCCAAAAGATTATATCAAATTTATTCTCATTTAATTATGTAGGTTTCCTTTCAAGAAGGCAGGTTTTTGCAAGGCTCAAGAGCTACTTGGAAATAAAGAGAATATTTAGAATTTAGTTTTACCACAGATATGGGTACCTTCAGCCTCAGGAATACTATTACCATAAAGCAAAAGTGCATGTTGGTGAATTTTATGCATGGTAAAATCTCCAACATTGATGGATGGATGGAAGCATTATGGATCGATGGAAGGAATGAATTTGATGAACACATGGATTTGGGGCTGAGTCCAAGTCCACACACTTGAAGTTGACGACGCTTCACAAAACGACACGTTGTTTTAGCACTTACAAATATTCTAATCTCTAATTAGATGTGAACCAGAACCAGAACCAAGAACAAGACCGATGGAAACATACGTAAAAAGAAATGATTCTTTGTTCTTGACGGGGTTTACAATTGTGCCGTAAACTGTGAAAATGTAACATGGACATATGGCGTGCTGTTTCTCTTGGATGACAGGTTTAGGGTTGCTATGGTTACTGCCTACTTCGTCATCAACACCATTGAAACGAGATGATCTTAGGATTCAAAAGCTAGATCAATATGACGTTTCTTGCACTGTAATTGAAACGTAGCCGTAATGAGTTTTGCAGGAAGTAGTGTGCGCTGTCTTGAATATGAACATTGAACAGTTATCCATCCAACCTGTTGGAGATGAAAGTGCTATGACTCAGGCTTTGTGTCAGTCTGACTCATTGTTGCTTGCGTCACACTGCCTGCACCTCTCTTCATGGCCCTGCCTTTGCATGGCTCACTCACTGACTACATGCGCACACGTTTGAATTTGTACACCGTGGCGCAAGTCATCAAATAGGCCAGTTTGCTGAACACACCTGCCTTTTGAGAACAGGTTTAGCCACAAGCGATCGTAAGGAGAGACTGGTCAGCTTGTCACATTTGGCCATGTTGGAAACCTGCTGCTGATGCATTAGTTATACTTACAGCAAGTCATGCTCTATTTGTGGAAAGTGCAGTCATGGATTTCCCGGGGAGGAGTAGCGGGCTGTGTAAAGGCCATTCATTCATATACATATCACACAGCGGAGGCACCTTCCATGACGCACAACACGCACAGGCGCACGCACACACACACAGTAAAATGATTATGAATGTGAGCCTTTTGTGTTGCACATATGGATTAGAGATTGGGGGGGCGGGGCTGGTTCCTGCCTCGTCCTTCTGCCCTTTTTGTCACACCATATGCACGACACATGCAGAATTCCCAACATGATCAGGTGGGCACGTCGTGTCGGCGGTTTCATGTGTTCTGACTTCATAGGAAAAACACAATACTTCCAACATGCGAACATCACACACAGGAGAAAATCCGCCTTGAGTCGCATACTTTGTGAGAATCATTTATTTCTTCTTGATTTCCAATTGATGAGGAAAAGATGATATAAGTGTCAAATTCCCGACCAACTCACTGTCTCCAGGTAACCTTCAAAGTGTTCCACTGGCACAGATTTCAACAATTTGGATGGATTCTTTAGAGAACAAGGTCACAGATGTGAATAAATATATTGCATAACAAATGGCAGCCACCCAACCACAAAATTCTGCAGGGAGTCAACAACAGAAAGGGTGTAAGGAAAGAGTATTTAACCACATTTATTTGTATGATGTAACTCACTTTTCCACCAAAGGGTACGTACGTTTCAGTCAGCTCACAATGAAAATCTGATTTGGTTTCTTTCCACTGAGTGTGGGGGTTGAGTGGGAAAGTTGTTTCAGCTATGAAAAATAGCTTGGCATTAAATGAATTTAACACAGATGGAGACTTTATTTCCTTTCTCTTTTATTTTTGTGAGACTCTGGATTCAAACCAGTGTTGGTAGTTTTGCAGAGAAACGTTGTTTGGTAGCACTGCAAGCAGGATGGCTGCAACGCTGTGGGAATAGTTAAAGCCAACTTCAATCATGGACAATCAAAGTGGTTCCTTTCATTCCATTTCAATGTTGTGTTCATGTCACAAACTAGAGCGTCATCATTCATGTGGCACCAATGTGATGACTTGCAAAAAATTTACTGTATGATGCTCACTGTTGACATGCCATCCTTCATCAAACACTTAGTTAGGTTTATGCTGATTTTCTACCACAAAACTTTCATTTTGGCAAGCAAAATTCCAAGACACACCTTCAACTGTGTTAGTCCACTCAGCCCACTGATCTGAAAAAATTGGCAAACGCACGCATGAGAAAATTACGATCCTGCCCCAGTTAAATATATTAAAATAAATCAATTCATTATCTTGGACGCTTATCCCCACAATTTAAAGAGTCCAATATACCTACCATGCATGTTTTTGGAATGTGGGAGGAAATCTGAGTACCTGGGGAAAGGCTATGCAGGCAAACAAAAAATTCAAAACAATCAAAATCTAAAAATAAAAACTCATCAAAATAAATATAGAGACAAATACAAATTTCAAAATATGAATAGAATTAAATATATATCATTACATTCCTGCGGAAGACAATGTTAACATGAAATGTAAGTGAAATGAGAGGGTGGTCACAGTCCCACTATATATATATATATATATATATATATATATATATATATATATATATATATATATATATATATATATATATATATATATATATATATATATATATATATATAATAGAAAATTTTCAGACAAGATATATCAGGAACACAATTAAACAATGAAATGAATAATACAATATAGATCTGCTGTATTCATTCTAAGAGCCACCACAATAGATTGTCCACAATAGATTGTCACATATTTATCCAGTACTTTTTTTATGCACTACTTTTTCAGGCCAACAGGTGGACTGTTGTGTTGCATGTGCGTGTGTGTGCATGCATGTGCGTGTTAGCTGTTCTGACTTGCAACATTCTCAGTAACAGCCTAAACAAGTGTCATGTGAAGTCATCATGAGTATCAACAAGTGAGACATTTCTGAAATAAGACATAGTTCAGCGTTGCAGGTGTGCAACGGACACTCTCTGGTCTTTGAGAAGGCTCTCGTATTGCAAGTATTCTTTTAGTCTGTATGTCCACAGTTAGTTGCGATGCTTCAGTGTGATGTTGGCCTTTGCTGTTTTTTCTCAAGCTCCTGCGCCCCTTGACAGGGCCCCTGCCAGGCCACTCTCCACCGGGCCTCGACCTTTAGCTGCATACCAGAACACATAGCAGCCGGGACAAAGGGTAAATGCATGCAACACATAAACACTGTGATGTGCTTCATGCTGAAAGTTGTGCATTTCCACAACATAAAAATGCATCCAGAAAACATTCACAGTGCTTAGTTTTTTTCACATTCTGTTATCTTACTGCAGTGGTTCTTAACCTTGTTGGAGGTACTGAACCCCACCAGGTCCGTATACACATTCACCGAACCCTTCTTTAGTGGGGGGAGGGGGGGAGGGGGGAATGAAAAATAAATAAATAAATACATAAATACGTTTTGGTCAAATTCAAGACATATTATACGTACCTGTTTCTGCTTGTGCACAAAAATGTATGAACACCTCCTTGTTTAAAAGAGGAAAACCAATAATGCATGAATTCCCCTCAAAATTACATAGCTGCAAATCAGTGTGACTTCTGCTATTGCTTTTGAGAGACCAGTTTACATTTGCATAGGTTCACCTTGGGAAGTGCCGCTCTCATGTCGTTTTCACTGCAAAGTTTGTTGCTTTTCTTCGTTTTTAACTCCAGCATCCTTGAAAAGGATTGCTTGCAAACATATGTTGTACCTACCCATCCATTTTCTATAGCCGCTTATCCTCACTAGGGTTGCAGGCTCGCTGGTGCCCATCCCAGCTGTCTTTGGGCAGTAGGCTGAAAAGGTTGCTAGCCAATCGTAGGGCACAGAGGGACGAACAACCATTCACACACCCAATCACATCTAAGGACTATTTAAAGTGCAACAGAGAACTGAGCAAAGGCTGTGAAGACCTGTGTAAATGTGATTTCTTAACTTTCTATTTTTAATTCATTGAAAAAAAAAGTCTTTTTTTCAGGTTGTCATAATTGGGTTTTGTTTGTAAAATTTTGAGGGAAGAGATTCGTTCAATACAGTTTGGAATGAGGCTGTAACATGAACAAATATGGAAAAGTGAAACACTTTGAATATTTTCCATATGAATGTAGCTTGACCGCAAAAAACATTGTGTAGATTAGGCATCCAGATTCCATGATCCAAAATCAGAAGGTTCGTTTAAGAAGACACAGCTGTAAAAGGATGTAAATGTCAGCATTTTGATGAAGCGCCGTAAAGACAAGACAAATACCCTGTCTCGCCTCTGCGTGCTGAATGACCTAATACAATGTAAAGCCTAATGCAACGTAAACCTAATCCTATTTACGTTCATCATGTACAGCTACATATATATTCCTTTTTTGCCTCTAGCAAACAAGCAAACAAAGGAAGTGAAATGTCTTTCAGAATGTTTGGATTCAAAGTTCCAAAAAAGGACACAGAAACATGCACACCTGATCTTCTGAGTCCCTTGCCTTTCATGTTTGTTCAATACCTTGCTTCTATATTGTGGTCATACGCATTCATTGTTTGAGTATGTAATCAAAGATGATTTCATACACATTCTGACGCATGAGGTATAATACAATTCAAGAACGGTACAATTTCAAATATATACAGACAACAGCATGACGCAAATAGACATCATTTCCGCTTCTTGCTTTCTACTGTCAGGGCGCCACTGTGGCAGACTGGTAAGCATGTCTGTCTCAGAGTTCAGAGGTTCCAGATTCAATTCCAGCTCACCCCGGCCTTCCTGTGCGGGGTTTGCATTTTCTCTCTGTGCTTGCGTGGGTCTTCTACAGGCACGTCCGCTTCCTCCCACACTCCAAAAACATGCACGGTAGGTTTATTGGACGGTCTAAACTGTCCTCAGGTGTGATTGGGTGCATCGGCAAAGAAATTCCATTGGGTTAGAGCATGCGCAGAATGGAGACCAATTCGCCGTTCAAAGGAGGTAACCAAATGTGTTTGCATGGCCACATATTCAGGTTAGAAAAGGGGTAACTCAAGGATCTTATTCGAGATTTTAGAACCTCCTAGCTTATTGGGGTTATTCCATGTGCTTACATTACAGTTCAAAGCACAAATATTGCGAATATTCTGGTTTTAAAATGATTATTCATTGCACGTGAACGCACTGGCTGTTGACCATCTAATAGTATTTACCGCTGACGACTTCTCGCCATCAATTCCTGTACTTTGAGATCTGATTTCATGTGAGCACGCAACCCAGGCCGTGCTTCTGCAACGGCTCATTGGCCAAAATAGTCCCAGTGCTCCCAGATGAGATATGTGTGACGTAGCCCTTTTGACCTTTGAGCAAGAGCAAGAGAGAGGGCAGAAGGGAAATTGAACGCGAATGAAGTGCGGACAACACAAGGTGAGTATATCCCTGCCCAACAATCTGGTCTAATCTTGTTTGTCTGGACTAGGTCAAGAGATTAAATGGGTGTTGTTCAGTGGCCATCCTGTCTGACCCCAATAGACTTAACCCGGTGGTGACTTAAAGACAAATCATCTGGCTGTTAGGAAACACATGGATAACACCAGAATAAGATGCACCAGTTACAGCTAATGTCTGAGGTGAATGTGTGGCAGTTTGTTGAAAAGCTAGTCACCGATTAACACGATAGATTGGTAAAAGTACATTGATGCAGTAAACGGATAGATACAGAGACAGGAAGATTTAGTTTGCAGTGAAGGGCAAAAGTAGCTGTACAGTGTGCAAACAAGGCAGGTAATGAGCAAAATTAGCCTCTTAGTGCCTCTTACAATATCCTCCGTGTCACTGACCGTGAACCAAGTCAACGTGATCTTCTGTACTAACACTATCCAAAGAGATTGTCTGTGAAGGCACACTCGTTATAAACTCAATTTCCTGTCCTAACTAAAGGGAATTCTAGAATAGAAAAAGCATATACCTGTGCCTGAATAGACTTAATATGTACCATAGGTTCAAAACAGGCAGGGCTGAATGATGGCATTTATTTCCGCAAGTATCTATCTAGCAAAAACGTACAGACAAAAAACACTGATGACAAATTTCAGTGTTGCTTAACTTCCGTCATTTTATGTTGCCCGCGAAATGTTCATTTGACTTCAGGTTTCTGGCTAAAATGCCAAATTTGTCAGTTGTGCTCAACTTTGAAAAATTCACAGAGGAAAAAAAGAAAAACAGCAGTTTTTGTTCCCAAACTCTCTTTTGAACAGTTTTACCCGGGCTCTGATTTAAACTAGCTAAATGTGTGACAAAAACACTGAAAATTTGATTTGACCTCGCAGTCAGACAAGCCCTCTGACAGAAACTATAACTACAATGTGGCTCACTGTAAAAATGAGTTTGACATCCCTGTATAAGATTGTCCGCCTCTGTGGCTGTTGTTAGCCTTTTGTCAAAGTTATTCTGTCCATTCATCCATGTATCATTTCCGCAAAAGGGCACAATGGCGAGATCCACAAACTACCCTGCATTTACCCCTCATTACATACCCTTGACAGTGAAATGTACGCCTAATCATGTCAGCATGTTCACCCACATGATTGAACAATATGAAATTTATAAGCTGTGAAATTTCTCGTCATGAACGATGCGCAAGTCAGAATTCTCAGGGTGTCTTTGTTCGATGACAAACACTTGGCAAGAATGGTTGGTCACATGGCAATTGCGATAATGGAATAGAAAGAAAAAATAGTTTGCAGACAATGAAATGTAGTTGAGCAACTCTTGAGCAGCACAGTCTTTGCTATTTAAGGCACACCAAAATTGTATACGTACATACTGTACATTCAGAAAGATTTCTATAAAGGGTAATTGCAGTCAGTGGTAACAGTGGAGGCTTACTTTCTTTTTGGACTGCTCCCTGGGGGAGCGCCAGGCGATGCTGGGGGGGCGCGGATGTCCCAATGGAAAAGGATTTGTTTTAGGAGTAATAGTAGTAACAGTTATTGAAAGTTGTCTTATATAGCTCTTCCCTTTGATTAATGTTAAAAAGGATACAGTTTTAGGTATACCTATACAATTTGTATAGATAATAATCTTACATATATTCGGCGTGGCAAGTGGGAGGGGGGGTGAAATGTTTTCTCGTTCCTCGGGGGGGCTTTGCAAAATATAATTGAGAAGAACTGGTGTTTGCAACAATGAAAGCGTTTAAACAGGAAAAAAAAAAAACAAGGGTGTGGGATTTAATATACATTAGGTATGGTATGGAAATACTATAACACACAGGCCCAGGGGACAGATCCGGCCCGCCACATCATTTAATGCAGCCAGCAAAATGCTGATTTGACTTCAAGTTTCTGGCTACAATACCAAGCAAGGAAGTTGTCTTCAACTTTTAATAGATTAATGAAAAGTAAATTTCATTTTCATTTGTCGATAATTTGAAGACAATTTTTTTATCTACAGTACACCTGAAATTATTATGACTTTTTTTTTTTTTAAATCTATGTAAAGATACAGTGGACCACTGTCCACTGGGCATATGAACTGAGCCAGCATACTGTCGAAACAAGCTGGCGCGTGAATGCTAAGTTACCATCAGCTCCTCGTGGCATGGCAATGAATTGAGTAAAAGGGTTTTTTAGAGGCTTGTCCAATGCAATATTTGACAATTATATGACATACAAAAGCCATTTGAGTAACTTAAAATTATTTCACTAATTTAGTATGCCTTGACATGCTCAAGCTGCCACAATCCTTTGATTCCAACAAACTGGAGCTGACCACATGCAGTGATGCCTTCAGTAGTGCTATCTAGATATTTAAAAAATAGTTGAGTTAATTTCAATCTGGAAGTAATGATCTAATTAATCATTTTAATCTCGCTTAAAAAAAATCTAAGAAAAACCCTCAACCAGAGGTTTTGTGCAGACAAGGACTTAGATGCATTGTGACTAAGAGATGCACTTGTAACCATTCATCTTCTGCTGTATTGGGGACGAGTACAAACAGCTAGATGCAAAATGTACGTCATTTCAAGCATCAGAAGAAATGGTGCTATTTTTTCTTTTGCTAATCTTCTCCTTTCGGCTTTTCCCTTCAGGGGTTGCCACAGTGAATCAAATGCCTCCATCTCTCTGTCTCCTGCATCCTCTTCTCTCACTCCAACTACCTTCATATCCTCTTTTACTACCTCTATAAACCACTTCTTGGTCTCTCAAGACCTCCTGCCTGGCAATTCTGTAACCTTTTATCTATATATTCACTATCGCTTCTTTAAACATGTCCAAACCATCTCAGTCTGGCCTCCCTGACTTTATCTCCCAAAACATGCGGTGTTCTGATGCATTCATTCCTGACCCTGTCCATCTTGGTCACTCCCAAAGAGAACCTCAGCATCTTCATTTCTGCTACCTCCAGCACTGCCTCCTGTTTCTCCTCAATGGCACTGTCTCCAGGTCAAACGGCACCGCTGGTCTCACCACAGTCTTGAACATCTTTTCTTTCAATTGAGCTGAAAATCTTCTATTACACATTATAGCTGACACTTTTCTCCACCCGTCCCAGCCTGCCTCCACACGATCCTTCACCTTGTTTCCACATTCTCCATCGCTGTGGACTGGTGACTCTAAATACTTAAAATCCTTGGGCGATCAATTTACCTTCACTGAATTCTGGCTTGAACTGTGTCAAAGCAGAGAATGTCTAGGTTTGAACAGCAAAATAGCAGGGCAAGTGTCAGGATTACATTTCAACAAGAAAGAACAGTCTTCTGTACTATCGAAAAATTTACCGGTCCGACCGCTGACGGACTGGGCATGCACACACTTTCTTGATCAAGCCACTGAAAGCACTCACTATCAGTCGTTGGCATCTGACCAAAGCAACAGGCGCCATCTTCACCCTGCCATCCTTCCAATGCAACGCAGCATTTCCTTCATCTGAATGATCAATCTTGCCATTTGCATTGCCAGATTCCAAATGTGAGGGCCATTTTGGCTCAAATAAATATCCATGTGGATCCATTTCTTCTTGACTCTCTTCAGAATGCTCCATTTAAGCAACAGCAAGTACGATCTGGCATATCACTCTGTGGGGCAAAGAATAGCCCTGTCAACACTTGATGTCACGTTCGTTCCTAAAATGGCGGTGGCCATTAAAACTAACTAAGGGTGGCACCAGATTATATATATATATATATATATATATATATATATATATATATATATATATATATATATATATATATATATATATATATATATATATATATATATAACTTTACAATAATGCTCCCTTTGCCCATCAATACATCAAATTGGGATTTCTGGAGGTACATTTTAAGAATTTCTTGAAAAAAACAAAACTCCCATGAGCGTTTTCAATGATTATAATCGAAAAACACTTTTATTTTTAGATTGCGAACAGCGAGTAAGTAAAGATCCTCTCAACATGGATTTATAATGTTATCATTCAGCAGACTTAAGTCTCAAATCTAGTCGTAAATCTAACATTTACAAATGTGCCTTTACCATTTTATACATTTTACCCTTCAAAAGTAATAAGAACGAGAATTTCAAAATATGTGTGAAATCAATTTCCTTGTAAATTGCAAGCGCACGCTCTTCATTAGAAGCGATAAATGCTCTTTTATCCAATGAAGAACACGAGACTGGAGAGGTAATATGATCAAATATAATTTTTCATACTAGGAACCCAATGGCTTGAGGGAACATTTCCTGGCTGGCCTGGTATCAAAACATTGTGTTTTATTTTATTTGTTAATATGCTAATAAGGGACTGGAGCACAAACAAACAAAATAAACACAAATGAAATGAGGTTTTACATTTTGGACCAACGTGAGTGCTATCATTCTGGCCCTGCCTCAATGTCCTACAAGGGATTAAGTTGTCAGGTTTCATTGAACTCGGAGCAGCCTCATTCCAGACAAAACCATCTTAGAAGGTGCAGGTCCCGTTATTTTTAACTGCTGGGTTGACGTCGCTCGCTCCTTCCCCTTTCAGCCCGCATATATGTTTGCTTTTCATATCTGAACACAAGATGAATTCACCTCTGTGGTGGCGTGTGTATGTGCAAGTGTGCATGTGCCGTCCACCCTCTGACCTCTAACTGTCACACTTTAGCTGTGTGTGTGTTTGTCTGCCTGTCACAGTCATGCCGCAACTCACATGCCTCACACTTTCCAATCAATTACATCAGTGTTTTCCCAACTTTATTGAGCTAAGAAGGTTCAATTCCAGCTTCCTGCGTGGAGTTTGCATGTTCTCCCTGTGCCAGTGTGTGTTTTCTGTGGGTGAAATGGACCCTCTAAATTGACCTTAGGTGTGTTTGTGGGTATGACTGTTCGTTTGGCAACCAGTTCAGGGTGTTCCCGCCTACTGCTCGAAGAGGGCTGGGATAGGCATGAGCACACCAGCGACCTTAGTGAGGATAAGCGACTATAGAAAATGGATGGCTGGATGAACAAACAGTTTTCAGACAAATTATTTGAATGTATACACTTTTCCACAGCCCCGTTGCTGATTGCTCACAGCACACTAGTCTGCCACGGCACCCTGGTTGGACATCACCAAATTACATGTCATGTCTCCTATCAAGAGCACCAGTCTGGCTGACCAGGAAGACCTTGGATGCATATTGAATGCTTTAAAAGTGCAGCTGCACTGATTTGTAAAAAGTTGCTTTCTCTGTGCTAGCGCTTTCTTTCTCCTTCACCTCGCAGCCCACCCATCTGGAATGAGTGTCTATTTTGGGAGCTTAGTACAGGCCAAGTACCAGCTGCAACGTGTAAAACACATTACAAATAGGACGGAACGAAGGAAATGCCATGCAGTCTACCTTAAGAGTGGGGGAGGTCATCTATCTATCTATCTATCTATCTATCTATCTATCTATCTATCTATCTATCTATCTATCTATCTGTCTGTCTGTCTGTCTGTCTGTCTGTCTGTCTGTTTCCTATTCAGTTAAGCAATCAATGTATTTATTACTCATCACAACTAATTAACTGCGTAGCACCCGAGTAATCACATGAGTATCCCACAGACCTGTTTTGCAAATAGTATACAAGTGATAGAACATTGTGATTTTCTAGGAATCTTACTAGTTTTCAGTCTTTTGAGAAAACATCTCAGATACTATTGTGATGTTATATAAATGTAACATCCCTGCATGTGCGCATCATTTCTAGCTCTTTAATTACAAGCTTGGCGAAATATTTATGGCGAGCAAACACCTCTCGTCAGAAGCTTCCAAATTACGATTTACCTTATTGCTATAACAACACAAATGGCCGTTATTTATTTGGCAGTTTTTACTGAGATCTACACCGTAATTGTCTTCCACAGGGCTCCATGTCATGTGGAAAAAGTGTAAAAACTTCACGAACATTGCCTCTTTCTTTACAAATACTAACCTCACTAATCACTTAGACAAAGAAGTTTGTAGAGCGGTCAGAAGTCACTAAAAATAGAAACCAAACTGCCAAGTTGGCAACAATAACTATCCTTTTGTAAAATTGCATATCAGCTCGAAATAATGAATACTTATTTTAATACTCGTTTAATATGGTTATGTTCTATTTCATTCATCTCTAGTGAGAAATGTTGAAAAATAAATAAGCGGTGCCTCCATGAAGTCATTTGAAAGCCACCCGGCCACAAAACATCCATCGATCCATCATCTTGACTGCTTATCCTCACGAAGGACATGGGGCAGAAGGAGCTTATTTCAGTAGAGTGAATGGAGTCAAAAACAGGGCTTTCCCACATCAAAATGAATTGGAAAGGCAACAAAGCAAACCATGTGTCAAGAGACTACACTCAGCTGTTCCTCTATCAAATCGTGTCGCTCCGGAAAGCACTATTCATAATCAGCGGCAGTCTGTGCATTTCACACTTAGACCTTGAGTGATGTCCTACTTAGGTTGACTCAAATAAATACCCCTAATAGTACCATCATTTATTCCACCACAGCTGGAGAAATCATATTCAGAAGCACACATACACATTCCTGGGCTTTGCATCACCTAAATTGTGTACAACACAGGCTATTTTCCAGAGCATTTAAATATCAATAAACCTGCATGAGCAATTAAAAATGATCACTGCACATGATACCTGATTTCCATTAATAGAATATGAATGAAATAAAATTACAAAACATATTAAAAATGAAAAAAAGAATTAGAATGCTGCATTCACTAAAACGGTAACCCCCGAAAACATTTTTTTCAACACAAAATCCATTCTACTTTCTTTCCTCAAGAAGTCTTCAATGACTTGGTTGAAATTTTCTTCTCCTTCAGCCATTGTGGGTTAGAAAAAGCGAGTAGATATATTTGATTTTTCTCCTAAAGGTCCACAGATCTGGCTCTGGTGTAGGCTATACCGTTAATGCAGATCAACCAAGTTACACCATGTAGCTTGGTTGCTCGGCATCACGCTTCCTCCCATCAAATCCATCCAATCACAGGGCACGTACATGTCACCTAATGAGAGGCCTTCTAGCTGGTGTTACTGTCTCCAATTCGTGACCTGAATGGCTATCACAACTATCTATTAACTATACAGTGCGCCCCCGTGTTACGAACGTAATCCGTTCAGCGGCTACGCTCGTAACTTGAACTGCTCGTATGACGGGCAATCCAAACCTATGTTAATTAGTGAATGCGTGCAACGCGTGCAAAAACCTTAGGTAAAAACGTCACGACTTTATACACATATTAAAAATGAGTAACATAATCTACTGTACAGTTAAATTAAATAACATAAATATACAAAGGAAAAATGACATTTACCTTTGGGGCGATGTGACTTGAGCTGAGTGGAGGCGGAGGGGAGCAGGGACCAACCCGCAGAATTTATTTATTTTCTTAAACGGGAACTTTTCTCAAACTAGAACATTTCACCGGCGATTTCCTTCTCTTTAATCCATAATAGAAGAAGCCTCTCAATTTTGTTGTCGATCGAGGTCCGTCCACCGGCAAGGAAAGTCTTGCCCTTAGAAGATTGCCGAGCGGTTACGGCCATACTCCCGAGCCATGCGTGCGCCTCCTTCGTATTTTTTTTTTTTTTATTATCTCCTGCTTCGTTTCTATTGTTATCATCCTCTTACTTCTTCCTTTACCGCCACTTGCAATTTTAGAAGCCATGTCTAACAGATAAAGTTTGCAAAGTCTTCACAACATTCCTTCCTTCCGTTTTTGACTGATTTTCTCTCCTTCCTTCCGTCCCGAGCAGCTGTGCCATCAAGCTAGATGAGGGCGTTCGACCAATAGCATATCGGCATCTCCGTGACTGCCACCGTGACTGAAACAGTGACTGTGACATTGTAAGAGCAATAGCATATCAGCGTTGCCGTGTCATGCGTGAGCAGATGGTTTCGTTGATATAGCAAAGTGAAGTCAAATGTTCGTACATATTGACTGGCAACGCGTGGTCATATCATGGATAAAACCATCATGAACTTACACACATATTTAAAATTAGCAACATTATCTACTGTACAGTTAATTTAATTAACATGGATATTTAAAGGATAAATGACATTTTCCTCTGGGGCGACGTGACTTGTCGAGCGAGGTCCGTCCCCCGGCAAGGAAAGTCTTGCGCTTAGAAGATTGCCGAGCGGTTCCGTCCATACTCACGAGCAAGGTTAACCATGCGTGCGCCTCCTTCGTATTTTTTTTATTTATTATCTCCTGCTTTGGTTCTATTGTTATCATCCTCTTACTTCTTCCTTTATCGCCACTTGCAATTTTAGAAGCCATGTCTATCAGATAAAGTTTGCAAAGTCTTCACAACATTCCTTCCTTCCGTTTTTCACTCATTTTCTCTCCTTCCTTCCATCCCGACCAGTTGTGCCATCAAGCTAGATAAAGGCGTTCGGCCAATAGCATATCGGCATTTCTGAGATTGACGTGACGCCGGCCAATAGCATCTCCGTGAGTGAGACCAGGACTGACACCGTGACTGAGACAGTGACTGTGACATAGTAAGAGCAATAGAGTTCAATGTGGCCGTAAAGAGCGTCAATTTCTGATTCGGTTGACGTAGCAAAGCGAAAATAAATCTATAAATAAACCGGCATGTCGTACTGCTCGTATGACGGAAGGTTTGTGCGTAAGTGGGGGACAAAAAACTCCGCCGTCCACGCTCATAAGTCGAAATGTTCGTAAAAGAGGGTGTTCGTAAACCGGGGGCCGACTGTACTTACAGCGCACAGATGCTCGCATTGTTGATTGTGAAAGCTTCAAGCAGATTTCATACAGTTTGGTGACACAAGTTAGCTGGATTCTGATTGGATAAAAACTTAAAAACATAATAAGAACGTAAGTACAACATTCAAAGGAGCATAACCAAAGAACAGAATAGTGTTCTCTCCCTCCTTCTCGCTCGCTCGCTCACACACACGCACACACACCCATATATATATATATATATATATATATATATATATATATATATATATATATATATGTAGACTTGCAACAAATATCTGTTGCTAATTGATTGATCGAATCAAGTTGAATAGATACTTAACATACTTTTGCCGAAAAACCTGTCTTTGTCCAACAAATGAAAACTCCCAATTTGATCAAATGGTAAATGGAGTACACTTATATGCTTTATCTAGATCATACCCTGGCCCAGTCACTCTACACACACACTGACTCACACATCTGAGCCAATGTTCAAGCTTGTATCTCCTTCCATTCATACGTATGAGTGTGGCACCCACTGGCATATAGAGATGTTGCTCCTCATTCTAGCTAGCGCTAAGCTAGTTCATCTTTCAGGTCAGGCATCCGAGTTTAACAACTACTCTTCTTTTGTTGCGGGTGAGGCGTTGGCTCAGCCAATAGCCGACTATTATAATTGCTAGGATGGTTTTAGTCGGCCAAATATAAACTTCGCTGGGACTTAGCCAGCCAAATATTGCTGTTTGTGGGATGGCGTTAGCTGGCCAAAAATTCCCATGACAACTTCTGGGCGCCTGCTCGAATGTAGCCTGTATATAGCTTTCAGGAATGTGTGCTCAATATACCAAACAGACAGGGGAGACATTATGTTAATAGTGTGTTTTGATGTGTTTTCCGACTTAAATATGAAACAGGTTCAGGCCAAACGGCAAATTCGCTACTCGATTTGACTCGCCACAGATTGGTGCATAGCCCTAAATAGGCTTTAGTCAGTTGGTGACCGATTCAACCAGTGTAAAGTGTGTTTCTGAGCAAGGTTCAAGGCAAAAGATGCATTTTCACTCTGAGGCCAAAGGTCAGAGGATTGTGGCAGCGCGTCGGGCCACAGGCTGCAGTTGCGTCACAGTCAGTATTGAGTCAGGTGCACTCCCAAGGATCTCATTGCCAGCTGCCGTCGAGGCAGGGATAATCTGCCTAAGCAGCTTTCACATGATTTCACCCTGAGGGAAGAATTTAGGAGAGGTTTGTAAACCTCTTCGAGGGCCTTGGAACCTCTGACTGCTTTGACTAAAGGACTGTACAGTAGACACCACAGCAAAGAACTTCTCAAAAGACCAACTGATGATACACTTAATTTGCTATGTAATAATATCAAAACAGAACGATTATATCTGTTGTTTCTTAAGTTAAAAGTTAAAAGTCCTGATGCTATTATAGAAGAAAATAAATACCATTACTAATATAGGCTCACTCGTCAAGCTCAACAAGTTTTCTGATATGTGAAATTCGAACATGTGATATGAAACGCGTCATGGGTCTTGGTGAGAACTGGCGATATGAATAAAATTGACCAGAAGAATGAGGATGAATCCTTGGTGACGATGCATTGTGCATTTTTTCTAAAGAATGCAAGCGATCTAGTGGGATTTGACGCATGAATCAAATGATCTGAGGTTCTTCCTTCATCAGCTATTTAAGATTATTTCAGTATTCGCTACATGTTTTCCTGACTTTGAGAGTGAGATGAGGTTCATCTACTCAAGCAGCTATAGGGCCTGATGACTTTACAGGCTGTGCTTCTATAGTTTCCAAAGAGCAGCAACCTTATCCTGCCTGCGTGACTCTGCTATATCGACGCACATATCCAACCTTTGACTGTCACCTGACTCCTGCTCAGTGGACAGCAATCTTTTTTTTGTACTGTAAATCTGGTTTCACGTTAGAGAAATTTTCTCGGATTGAAGCGAGCTACTCCGCACATGAACAAACCAAGTGCAGAGTATAGTTCACCATATCTTAGAATCGTTATGATTCAAGTGATGTATTGAAGTCTAATTAAGACAGCTGTTTTACATAACTTGCACAGTGGAAGAATTTTTGATACAGTATTGAATATTGTATTTGGTTAACATTTTTCAATGCAGCTTTTTTTATGTTATATTCTGCTTTGAATGAGGGCAGTGATAACTGATGGGGAATATTATTTTGTACATTATGTGTGAATGCATTGGAATTATTTTGATTTTTGATTGTCTATGTATAAAAATAGATAATGTTTTCATACGTCTTAAAAATGATAAAATATGCCATATATATATATATATATATATATATATATATATATATATATATATATATATATATATATATGTGCGCGTGTGTGTTTTAGGGCTGAGTATTGGGTCTTAAAAGTGTATTACGATATATTGAGATGCAGCAAAGGTGTGTGATACATAGAAGGAAATTAAAATAGACAAATTCTATTTATTCTTTTTCAGAAGCCACACATCATTGACATCTTTGAGCACTCATTAAATATTCTTTAAGAAAAAAAAAAACATCACATTTTTTTATTTCAAGCATGCTCTTGACTGTTAAAAATGTCCCCAGCAGTTGGAATACAGTGATGTCTCGTTTTTCGTGGTTATTTGGGAGAGGAACCCCCCCCCCCCGCAATAAAAGAAATCCGCAAAGTAGCGTGTCTTGCAGGACACTCAAACTTGATTTCTGACGCGAGCATCGACCAATGAGCGCAAGAGTTGTAATTTACTGCCGCCATTAGGTATAGCAAGGAAGCAGTGCCGGTCTCAATTGATAAACACACAGGGTTCTCTAGCGTCAAGGGATAGGAGCAGACATTCAACGGACCGTTGGAAATCTCTTACCTAGATTTTTTTTTTTTTTTTAATAATAAAATGGTATTTCAAGTGTAAACTCTCATTGTTATCATGTTTCCTTATTGACATCATGTTTCCTTATCTGCAGCTTTGACTTTAGACGTGAGAGTTCAAAGAATGGAAAGGGGTAACTGTCAGTTATAATAAGATTTAATAATTTAAGATAAGTAAATGTGTACTGCACTAGTTCGACGTCCGTGGCAAGTGCATTTATAGTTACCTCGTCTGTCTGGCATGTAGGTAAAAAATATTGCCTTAAGTATCGATTATATCTGTAAAGCCCTAATCGTAAAACAGATTCTCTACAAATGAACTGTATTACAGTTACAGTACAGCTAACTTTGTACAACGTTAATTCAACATACACGCATCAGGTACACTATAAATTTCAGAGAAATTGTAAGGATTTTAAATGTACCTTATAATCTGGAAAACATGATAAATGAAGACCAGAACACATTTTATGACCTATTTGCGCTATTTACACTAGTTAAAAATCAACATTCACATTGTTTATCTAGAGACACTTTACATCGTATACATTAGAGATGTTCAAGTCCGGTCCTGGAGAGCTGCCGATCCAGCCTGTTTTCAAAGTTTCCCTCAACCTTAAACACACCTGATTTTAAAAGTATAAAATGGTTATCACGCTTCTACAGGGCATACTTTAGAGTTATTTGAACCAGGTGTGTTTATTGAAGGAAACATCCGAAAGAGAATGGATGCTTTGAGGACTTGGGCACCGGTGGTATACATAAATGCTTTTTTTGTTTGTTTGTTTGACATGCTTCTTTCAATACTTCAGATGCTTTGAGGCATTCCAGCCTGCTGAGCTTTGCTTTTTACTAACCTGCAGAAGATGCGTGAGGGAGCTGAGAACTAAGAAATCTCAATCTTGTGCCATACAGGCCAAACTTGGAATTCATGTGTTTCATTCAGGCCAAAATTAAAGGAGCTTTTCATATCCATTCACTTGTCTTGGTTTCGCGGTAAACACGAAAACTAGAGAAGCGTTTCTTGGACGTGATGAAAACTATTTCTAGTAGTCTTTCAAGTAGTACTCTCCTTTAAATTAACGACTGTGCCGAACAAATGTCTCTGTGAGCATCTCATAAAATAATATATAAAGTGAAAATCAGAGGAGAACAATATCTGCCATATTGCAATAAAATGTGGGATGAATACTTAAAATCGCAGACTATTCTGACTTGAAACATTTATGGTATTTTTATCTTTAGTTATTGCAAATTCCTTGAGACCTAAGCTATTCATGCTGACCATTTAAAATCTATCTCCTAGCAGAGTAACTTGTATGCTTTTTATAGGTCCTTAAGGCCTTAAACACTAAAAGCAGGAGGCATTTAACACAGCTGGACAGCTACATTATACGAGCTTATTACAAGACGAGGTTGTGACGTATTGTTTTGATCACGGTTCAACATGAACCTATGTCAAGGCAAGAAAGAATCCACTGCATTTAGTTCAAAACACAGATATAGTGTAGAATAAGGAAACAATTCCATGTGTTCCAAAACTCAAATGGCAGAATGCCATGTGTCCACTAATGGCTAACATCATTTTCATGTTTTATTCAGAATAGAAGCATTTACTCCTTGCCCCAGAACGCAAATGGAACGATCCTGTCTGAAGGTTTTACATCATGCTCCATGAACCAGGACCTTGTCAACTAAACAAAAGGAACATCCCTACTAATAATTTGCATTATTTTGCCATTTGAATCAAACTATTGACTTGGGTTTGTTGCTTACGTTGTATTTTAATGACTAAATCATATTTAGTCAGTGGAGTCACATTTGTAGAGTACATGCTGCTGATTACAAAGAAAAGTCTTTGTGAATGACCAGCCAAGGGTGGTGTTGGATGTTTTTTATTCCATTTGCCAAACCTTGCCGGAATAAGTGTCATCATTGTTCTGCATCTCTAAAACCAATACATTTGATTGGGGTGATTTTAGCGAATGCATTCCAGTTGTCTCAACCAGATCGGTTGAGGCAGATGATCTTTCTGGGTTCTCACGTTTTCAGCCAGCCCCTGCATCAGCAGTATGGCTTGAAGTGTGTTTCTTATTAGACAATTTGGAACTAAAATTAGGTTATGGGTTTCCCCAAATTCATTTCCTGCATTCATTAAATGACTGTGGTAAGTCTGGATTTTTAATATGGGGAGAATTTAAAAATACATGCAGATTTCTATGGGAAAAAACTGGGTCGCATTTTCAATTGTCTTCTTTGCTAGCCTCAAGTAGATGGAATGGTGCAATCTCACGATACCCTTGTTGAATGATTCCTTCTCTAGGAACAACTTGGGCAATTGAGTGGTTGACCTAGAACCCACAGAACACACAAAGTCAAGGTCCGACCTCTATGTGCGCAGTTGCAGTGCCCTAATGCAAGGTACTGGCAGTGCTACCAGAAGAGGATGTACAGAAGAGAAAGAGAGCGAGAGAGAGAGAGTGGAGTTCAATAATCCCATTTTAGTGTTTCCTGTGTGTGTGCATGGGTGTGTGTGTGGCAGTAAGGGTGAAAGGTGAGAAAAAGCTCTCCAAGCATAAGGGCAAAGGTAAAGAGGAGCAGACAAGATAAGGAGATTAGACCAAACGAGTCAGAAGACACTAACAAGAATCCACAAAGAATTCTGCTCAGTTCTTGATTCAATTTGTGATTCTGTTCTGAGTAGACAACACAGACCATGTGTGCGAGGGAGCGCAAGTTGGGGCATCTGGTTTTGTTAAGGCCCCGGAACATTCCTTCCCTCTGTTGGACTCTGGCTGGCAGCTTTAAAGAGACATGCTCACTCTCATATCCTGGTCTGGACATTGGCCCTTCTCTTGAAGTTCCATTTATGAGAGCTGAGGGTCACAGACAAAATTCCTGTCTATGTGTTAATAGTTGCGCTAGTTTGTAAGACACGCAGGAGAATGGCTGTGCGTCTCGCACACCACAGATGGGGAAAAGCGCAAATGCACCTGCTCACAATGCCGCGAGCGTCAGGCAGTTCCTGACCGAGAGGAACTCTGCCCTGCTGGAGAAACCCCCTCACTTATTTGACTTGGCTTGGTGATTTCCCCTCCGTCTTTTCCAAGCTCAAGGAGGTCACGGGGATGGCCGTGAAGATGAAGCTGCAGAGGATCCAGAAATAATCACTGAACGAAAACATGGCACAAAAGGCCAGGAGAGCGGGTTGGCTACGGAGGCATTGGTTGTCGTTTGGGTTTAAGATTCAAAATATATCATGTGTGACACTGGTCACCGGAACCTTTCACACAAAGCTCGTCATAAACAACTTTACAGTAGGTTATGATATCTCCTGTGTATAATAATGGGTACAAAAATGTAATTTTCACTGTGCAAACATGACACAATTACATATGTTTTTTATTGCATACCTACCCGTATCTGCATTCATTTGTATAAATACAGTAAACCCAGTCATGCAACTTTTTATCAGCCACATTCATCATACAAAGCAAAATCGAGTTCACGAGACAGGAAATGTCAATCTGGATGAAATAAACAACAAAAACAAAATACAGATACAGTACATTATTTACCAATTGAGCCACTAATGGAACCTGTACCCCTCAGTTATGGCACTGCTGCCAATTTAATTAACATTTGGGGGGAAAAAAATAAATAAATCACATACCTTGTGCTCCATTAATTCTCTTAATATTAGCTTTTGCCCAAAGGGAAATATCTACAGTGAAATTCTAGCGATAAATGTAGTTACAGCATTGCTTAAAAAAAAAAAGTAATAAACAAATAACATTTCAAAAAATAGTTGTAGATGCAACCTGGAACTACAACCAACGTCTCTAAATGAACCATTAAAGACAAATTGGTAGGTTTCCGGGTGAAATACAAAATTGTGTGATTAAATGTGTACAGTTCTATAAAGATGGAAAGTTATTAGGCATTTAGCAAGGAAATGTGGTTTGATCTATTAGAGATACCTGTGTTTTGTTGCTTGATGAAAGACCACAGAGTTCCATTAACAATAAATTACAAGTAGATACAATATCTAACTTTGAATAGTTCCAAAATTCCATAGCTACATTGCCTGGGAATTGCCAGATATCTTTAAACCAAGTTCAACCTTGGTTTTATCACGTTACCATATTTTCCCACATGTTTTTGTGAAACTTTGTTATGTTCAAATAAATAATTAAAAACTACTTGGCCATTATTTCCAAAAGGTACATCTTGCACAAACCTAACACCATTAATCACCATAGCTACAGTGAAGTATTGTGATGTTAACCTTTGGATCAGTTTTTCCATCAGTAGAATCTGGGGCCTTAGGAAAAAGTGGAAAGAATTACAAATAGTTCATCATTTCATTTAGCACCGTATATTTAAGATTCAACTCAAAAGAAAAAAAAAGAAGGAAAAAGCCACCTAGGATGTCTGGTGTGCTTATGAAACTGTGGCAGAAGTGCCAACTCCTACTCAACTCGAGGTTAAATATGATGGTTATTTCTGCATACATCCCCAATCATAAGTGGGTGTGGACACTTGTGCAACCAAATGACCTATGTTATGTTTACTGTTACTCAAAAGATTACAGGTTATCTCAGTAATGGTGGAAAAGTTTTGAAATGTTTAATCATGGTGTCATTTCCTTGTGCAGCAAAAGTCTGGCATTTGTAAATAGGCGTGTAGACTTTTTATACGCACTCCGTGCAATTGCGCAAATATTCTTCGAAGCAATGTATTGTTCCATGCAGCAGCAAGTGTCATGGTGTGAGTCTCAGCACATGAACAAGCTGCAGAAGAAACATGTTTTCTGTGACAGCTACTGGTTTAGCAAATAGATTTCATTCTGCCCTCAGTGATCATTCAGGGCGTTCCCTTCTTCTTGCCTCAAGTCATCTCAGTTACACTCCTGCTCAATCATAACTCCGAAGAGGATAAGTGGGAATGAATGGAAGGACGAACTTCATTCAGTCGGTGTTCTCATTCGGGTCCTGGCGATAGAAGCGGTCTTCATTGCAGGGAAGAGCCGACCACAACAGTTCTTCAGCTGGCAGCTTTAGTTGGTACATGAGCACATAAAGCTTGCCAGTGAAGAACTGCTGCGGGTCAGCCAATGAGCACTCATTCAAATTGTAACCTGAGGAAAAAGACGGACGACAATCCGTAAAGTTGCTCTTTTGGCCTCTGCTTACAGCCGTTTTGCTTACGGGTGGGTCGCAGAAAGGCTCCTGTTTAGCCAAGACTCAGCAACATAAAGCATTTGAACTGCTTAGGAGAGATGTGCTTAAAACGGAGAAAGAAAAGACAAGAATCCCTTTCTGTGCTGCGCGACTTTAAGCCGGCCGCTGTATAATAGTTGTGAGGAGCTCCGGATTTGTCTTGCCTGGCCTCCGGTCAGCTGGCCGAGCCTCAACAATCATAGTCAGTCGATCTGAAAAGACCTTCACTGGGAGCATATTCTCTGTCGGTTCAAGGACGGGCCTCGAGGCACACTAGCACACAGCCCTGCGAACCCAGTAACCCCTGAAAACTCAACGAACCCCATGCTGCGCTGCGCAACAGCACAACACTCCAAACTGCAAGTGAACAAGCACACACCTTTAACTGTTCATGGGCTTTTTATCTCTATTTTTTTTAACAAAGCATCGTTGGGAAAGACCTCCAAGTTAGCTGTTTGAGCTTGTTCTGAACTCAGAATGATCCATGTGACGTAACATTTTGATTCTGAAGCATCCATTGGCCGTTGCTAACCTCGAGGAGACAACTTTCCTCTGGTGTGACTATATTAAAATGGATTTTCCGTTATCTAGGAAAAACACAAATTAAAAAGGACAAGGAGATGGCCCGGATTCACAGATCACAAGTGCTTAAATGCCCATGTAATGACGGGTGGGACAGCCCACTCCATGTGAGAAGCCCTTTGTATTAAAATGTGCAGCTGTTATGCTGTTGCACACATCAGTTGAATTATAGTATATTGCTAGATTATCAACTAATACGCCACAGGTAGGAAAGACAAATTACTGCGTTCCCCATAGGAACCAACTTGATGGGATAAATGATAATTGTCCAATTATTTTTATGATTCATCTCTTACAGTCTGGCATATTAAGCAATTATTCAGAGACCACATCAGCTGTAACACCATGTGAGTGTTTTACGTCAAACAAAGCGGAGTTTACGCTTGAAAGTAAAAAAAAAACAAAAAAAGTTCACAAAAGGACCCAAAAGGCGCAAAGATTTTCCATTCTGCACAGAAATGAAGAAGTAAAGCCTCAGGCTTATTTAACAGCTTGTTGTGACAGAGCTGCTGCTTGTTGAAGTAATTTCCACCCCTATTATTTCTTAGCACTCATGTTATGTGAAGCACGCAGACAACACGCACACTGAGGCCGTCCTACAGCGGAGAACACCGTGTACCAAGAGTCAGTGATTACACAGGCCTGATGACTCCTAGAACAACTATGGGCAGCTTTAATTTGCGTCAGTATAAGCTAATGCAAAACCTTTTGAGTCTTCAGAAGGGTGGTCAACAGCACAATGTGGAACTAATGCAATCTAACTTGGCTGGACAAGAAAGCCGTAAGCGGTAATCAAGGATCTCATTGCTGAAGTATGGCGACAAAGTGTTAAGGCATTCGACGGAGGATTTTATGTAAAACTTGGCAGCAAGTGCGTGTCAAAGACGGCTGTGCACAGAATGACACCGCCAAAAAGAATGGGAAGCGCGATGAATCATTCCAAAAATATGCCATCCCGGAGCTCCACCTATGAAAACGCTTCCTGTGGTCATTGAGTTCTTATGAAATGTGTTTCCACTTATGAAAACTATTGCAAACGATATTAAACTTGTCATTTAAATGAAAATACTGTATACACATTGTATGTCAAATTGGTATTTGTCGAAAATTGCAGAGCAATAAATGACATTATTGATTGGTTTTGCAATTGATATGCTTTATGAATGAGGTGCAAAATTATACCTTTTATTTGCACTAGTGTGACTGTTCATTTTACAGAGTTATTGGAATGCTTGCCGTAGCAATTATTTGCAGTATTTACTTGGTAAAATAAAGTAATTTCAATTACAAGAAAGTAATGTAACTACAATAAGTTGTTGAATCCATTATTTCTGTCTCAAGTAGCTTTGTTTTACAAGGTTGAATGTTAAAATCTGGCTAAAATGCCTTATTTTACATACATAATATAAATATTTCTGTTGATACTGTATTTAGAATTCATGGATACCTGCAGTAAATAAACAAGTTATTCAAGTAGACATATTGCCCCATCTTGCGATCGGATCGATGATGGGTTGTTTTTAAACTCACTGCTTGGGGGGGTGTAACTCACCCCCAAAAATCCCAATAGAGTAAAAGTAAATCAAAAATGTTTTTTGATTAATTTGATAATCAATTAGTTGGCGATCGTTGCATCTCTACCCAATTTTATTTGTTTTAATATTACCTGTAGTTTGCTTGTTACAAAACTTATAAAAATGTTCAAATCTGATTAGTTCCTTTGTTTGTTATAACTGATACCATTAATTTTTAAATATCTCAAATCTGAGAAGGATCATGTTAGACATTCGATCTTAAAACAACAGTTCTCAGACATTCAAATGAATTCAAAACTGCAGGACAGTAAACTGTTTTGTGTGTAACCATGATGATTTAAAAAAAAAAAAAAAAAAAAACTACTGCATATAACATAATGAATGAAAATAATCGGGTCGGAAGTCCCATGAGCCCCCCCACAATAAATGGTGTTCATATACAAATCAGATCAATATGTCACTTTTATACTACAAATCAGATCAATATGACACTTTTATACCTTGGCTTTGAAGAGGACAAGTTAGAAAAAAGGCAATGAAAGGGGGATGTAAATGTGGATGTTCCTCTCTATCACTGGGAAATGCTGGAGGTTAAAGTCTATGCTTGTTTTTCTCTCACAGCACACCCCTTGTCACATATACATGAGCCTTATGCATCTATAGTGCATAATCTCACACGTTGTAAAGAGCTGCTTTCTACAAATCAATAGAGAAGAGGGGAAAAAATGCTTCTCTCTGCGGTAGAAAAGTAGGATCTTTGTTAAACTGCCGCCAAGCAAAATGTGGCTCTTGCTAGCGTTTTTAGCAAAGTATATCTGCACAAATGTTTGGGAGGGAAATTAAACCGTGAAAGCAAATACATGTAATTCAGTCGACATTGTAGCGGTACAAAGATAAACATCATGAGAAGATACGGTATAAAGGTGTACAGTGCATATTGTTGTGCAAGACACATTAAATTCGAAAATCTGAACAAGAGGACCACATTCCTAAAATATTTCATACTTATTAAACCATGAGAAATTTGGAAATGCATTTTTTTTTAACGTGAAATACAGGGTGTAATTTGCAATAGGAAAAGGTGAGGCACGCTAACAGGAAGTCGGCAGGTGGCACAGCGGACATGGCCATTTCAGTCCTAATGCTGCACATCTGGAGCCAGGAATGCCTTGGAAGAATTATGTGACGCGCGCATTGCTGAGGCCAGGAAGCGAGAAGCCGACAACATGGCGGTCATGCCGCGTTGAAACTAGGATGCGGCATGACAAGGCGTCTGGGTATGAACGTGGTTGCGTCTCCTGCAAGCTCATGCGCAGGACACATATCATCGACGCGCAAATGCAAAGAGAATGCTTTAAAAAGCCACAAGCCGAGATGCTTGAGACAGGATGTGACCGTAAGGAATAAAGATTTGTGAGCTTCTTGCGTCCACTGGCTTTCTTCCTATCTTTAAGCAGTGTGTCAAAGATGACGTGATTTTCAATTTATGTATGTTTGTCCCTGCATACATAATATCTTTGTTCAGCCTCCCGCCAGAGCAGCAGTTCAGTTATTAAATGAAAGACAGGAAATGGGTGAGGGAATAAGGATGGCGCATGCTTGGTAAAAGTGCTCTGTTTCGTCCTTTCCCTCCAAACCACTACCCTCAGAGTCGAACTGTCATGAGAATTTGATTTCAAACATTTGCATGTGTTTGGCCAACAGCCAAGGCTTGCGTTTGCCAGTTGCTGCTGACGTTTCACGCTTCTCCAATAGGAAATGTCCTATCAATGAAGATCTAGCTTTCATTAACTATAGGAGGGAAGGCAAAACATAAAGATGGAAAGAACGAAAACAAAGGGGGAATTGCAATTATGACTCAGATGAGATATCCTGAGAAGCACAGATGGGAAAACAAAACAAACAAAAAAAATGACAAAAGAGAGGAAGTTTGGCCCTGTGCACTCTGAAGAATTTGCGGAATTAATCAAACACCTGAGTGTAGTAACCATTGTGATTTTTTTTTTCCTGCAGACTATAAAAACCCATAAAGTATGCTCAAATGATTCGATCCCCACATGGAAGGTCTCATTTTGCTGATTGAGTTTATGAACTGAATTTCTCATTTAACTAAAAAGGATTACTGGCTGCACACTTTGATGAAATGATAAGCTGATGACAGTTGACCTCAAATGAATAAATGTCAAGAAAAAAAAGAAATGAATTCTGCATGGAGGTCAGATGCCATTTTATGCCAGTCTCATCACACTCCAGCAGACTGTGCGTGTGCACGCATGTGGAAGGAGTACAGTCGGGTATGCTGGACAAAAAAAAAAAAAAAAATGGCACCATCCGCGCTAGGGTGTGCGAGTGGGATTGTCTGTGTGTGTGAATGTGTTTCCTGTCGTGCTGAATGCAGCTGTACCCAGATGGCCTGCAAGTATGTCGTTCTAAGCTAACGGAGATGAGAACAACATTTACCCTGAGGTTTTGAACAATACAGCCTGACATACCATCAACATATGGCCACTGAATATACATTGACAAATCTAGAATATACACACACATTTATCCATTAGTTAAAACCTGTTGAATAAATCCTCTTTAACTTTGGTTGTTTGGTAGTGTTGTCTACAGGCCAATTCTTTTGGCAGTTCATGGAAGAACATTTGGCTTTTTTATTATTTGAAAACTAAATATTAATGGAAGCACAGGAGATTAATGTCATAAGGATAAGACATGCAACGGCTCTTTGATTGACAATTAATCAATATTAATATATCAGTAATTATTTTTGAAAACTGAATAATCGTTTAGAGGATTTTTTTTTTTTTATTGTCTCAATCAGGGGTGCTGAAACATTTTTGCCTTGAGATCTACTTTTCCAGAAGCCAACCTCTTGCGGGGGTTATAAATGGGATACTTGCTTACTTTTTAGAAGTGCGTCGAGACACACGGGACAATGTGCTGCTTGTCAAGCTGTATCGCAGTAGCAGACCGATGTGTTTAGGAAGCTAGCCAATGCTTCAAAATAACCAGTACTTATGGTACATGTAACGGATGACACAAAAGGACTTGATGCGCTTTTATTGTGACATTACTCCCAGAAGCAGTCGTGACAAAGCACAACTACCTTGATAATCGTTGGCTCCCAAATATAGCATGTGCTGTGATGAAAAACTCGGAAATCACGTTCACACGGTGTTGTTCTAAAGTTAGGGATAGACTGAAGTATCAATTCAGGGCCCTTAAAAAAACAAATCTAGCTATAACTGACATTTTTTTGTTGGATTGACTTCTTTTTTCGACTGATTTTTTTTTTTTTTTTTTTAAAGTGTGATGTTATGCGAGCCACCAACAATTGCTAGGCAGTCGAGCTGTTGACCTTGGGCGACACGTTGAGAATCCCTTGTCTAAATGCTCGAAACCAAAATAAAACTGGGTGTCAAAATAATACATGATTTGATGTTACATAATTGATGCATTGTATTTTTTACTATATTTTTTAGTCACATTAATAAACTTTTTAATCTCTCGCCCTTGCATTCTACATACAGCGTTGTGGCTTCGCTTCGCTCCACTGCGCCGTGCATAGTGCTATGCAGCCATGTTAATGAATGAGAATGCTGCGTATCGACGCAGCCGTGATGCAGTGCAGCGCCGCGGTCCGCCAACTTAACGCAAGACTTGGAAAATCTGGTCAGCTGCCGTCCGCCGTGGTCAATTCCTCAGTTTGGAAAGCACCAAACAGAAAAAAAGAGCGTGATCTACATCCGGATTTAGAAAGAAAAAGAACTCCATAACATCAAGATTGTCTTCTCCTTTGCTGATTGATTGGATGAAGCCAAAAGCGCCTGCTTTTCTGTGTCATCGCAATTGAGACAAAATGTGCAAAATCTTTCCTGTTTGTTTCCAGAAGTTCAGGAAACTTTTTTGGGTTTTTTTTAATCCTGTGAGTTGGTAATCCACGCGCAAGTAATCCACTCTGTGACACATGCAGTGGGCGGGGATGTGCGGCGTCGAAGTGGTGCTACGCAGAGCAGTGGAGCGGAGAAGATACGCAATATGTGGCAACTGTTGTGGGCAGGAGGTCACGTTTGGCAGCAGAAGATGTAAAAATGGAAGAACATGTAAAATTTGTCAACATGGTAAATTTAACAATTCAAGGTAGAGTGTTATGCTTTCTCTGTAAGAACTAGATTGCTTCCCACAGAAGTGACTCAAGTTTAGCCTAAAACATAAATATAAAGCACCCAGCTATGACTGTGGCCACAGCTAATGATAGCAACACAGACACTAATTAGCAAGCCATTGCAAAGCTCTTTGCCAAGCAACTCGAGAACACGGCGTTTGAGCAAGTCTGCGAGATACTGGATGGACAATGTTTTATTTTATTGTTAATTTCTAATTCATAGATAATTGACAAAAAAAAAAACAGTGCCATTCATCCTGATTGTTTAAACTAAATCTTAAAGGGGCAAATACAGCAGAAGATAAATGTTAACAATGGCATCTAAAAGAAAATAAATGACCGCAGCCACTATTTTTTGTGTGGTATAGCAATCTTTAGATCTGCCATAACACGACATACTGTATCTTAAAAAAAAAAAAAAAAAAAAAGATGTAAGTGATATTACAGAGAATTTCTTGAATGCAATAAAAATAAAATACAGTGGACCCCTGGGTTATGGCGTCCCTGGCTTACGTTTGTTTCACGTTACGATGTGGAATTCTGAGTTTTTTTTGTCCCCTCTTTAAGGCATTTATCTTGCTTTACGATCAACAACTGTTATTAGCTGTGGGGTTGGTTGTTTTTGTTGTTTTGCCTCCCTTTTGAGGCATATTAAGGTAATTACTCTTATTTTCTGCTGGCGTCAAACTGCCTCTGTAAGAAGTAAGAAGATGATTTATATGGAAACGAAGCTAGAGATAATCAAGAAATATGAAGAAAGCTAAGCTAGCCTAGCCTAGGCTACCCTTACTAGGGAATATGACCATAAGCGTCACTCAAAGGTAAAAAAAAATCCTTTATATATTTTTTTTATTTCGGATGTTATTTAATTGTGTGCATGTATATTATATATAAGTAGCACTTACTATACTATTTTGATACCAATTTTTAATATGTATACACAATTTGTATGTTTTTACCTGGGGTTTTACACGGATTAGCGAATGGACATTTGGATTCCCCGCCATTCAGTGAATTCGCGTTACAATCCTAACCGCGGAACGGATTAATCTCGTAAACTAGGGGCCCACTCTATTCGCTTTATTTGATCAATGATGGTTCTGGGCTATTTTCCAACACTATGGACCAAACCAACAATTGACTCATAATAAATGTCCTGTTTTTGTAAAAGCGAAGGAATTTTTATTTAAAAAAAAAAAAAAGATTAATCTACTAATCAAAATGAATTACAACAAAAACCTTAATTACTGAAATAATTGTTACTTTGCCTACCTAAATTTTGGGCGCAGGGAACTAAGACTCATTAGCGGAGCTGTCATCTGGGCCATCACATGATGTTGCTACAAACTTGTGTTTCGCTGACTGGGTGCAGATGACAAAGATGCCAGTGTAATGATAGCCATACAGAAGTGTAGTGTGTTTTCCACTGTACTATGGAACAACAGTGTTCCATGGGGTATAGTCAGGTGTGCAGTGGGAAATGATCCAATTTCCTCTTTTTTTTTTAAGTTTTGGAAACTATGCGCTGTTTCCTACAGAGTAGTGTGTTGCTGCATAATCATGTAATAAATATTCCTTGCCAGTAGGTGGCAGCACAGTACTTACAAATTCAAGACAAGTTCTTAAGGGGTGTGAAACGGTGTTTGTTTGATTCGTGCTAATAAAACTTTGATTAGAATGACTTTAAATTGTTAGTAAAGGCTACAGTTCCAAATTTCAATATTTTTGGCTGAAGGTGTGCGAGTGTGTCGAGATTTTTCCAAAGAAAAAAAAGTATGTCTTGGCTCAAAGAAGGTTGGAAAAACACTGCAATAGTAGTCAACATCTTCTGGAATATTAGTTCTACCACGATACAGCACCAGAACACAATGTACACATAATTGTTGAGATGAAAACATTGGGTCTTAGTTACATTGTCGCAAACAGATAATCTTGAGTAATATACAACGCTTGTTGGTTAACCCTGTGACCAAGATGAATTTTCACAAACAACTCATTAATTCCTTGTCACTAACTGATTAAGGCATCCCTGGGAACACAAGTGCAATAGGGGGTGAGACAAGCGGTTTAAATTAACCACTAATCATTTTTTTCATGGCTGTGATTACACATGCATGCCGGGCTCTTTCCATAGATGATTCTATACAGTTCAGTATAAACCCTGAACTAATCTGATCGTACATTTGTACCCAATGAACTGTCAAGGGTTTGTATGATGAGTATCAGGCTCCATTTAAACGGGATATTGTTTTTCGCAACATTATAGTTCTCTACATCTTCTTGTCTTACCACTCCCAACAAAAAGCCATTTTAGTTGTTTATACCCCTACTTTTGTCCTTATCTGACTACTTTCTCTCCACCTTGGCTCTGTGTATCTTTAGGTTGGTCAGTTCAGCAAGGCCAAGTTACATTCTTGGGATGCCTGCTACATATGGTCCACATTCCAGGCTGTCTGCTGAGAGGCCCACTCCGCTGCACACACACCAACCCAAAGCGGTGTACGCAGCAGCCTAAAATAATCTTTATATAGCTCATCCCATGCCAGCAGGAGACTAAATCTTACTAAAGCCTCATAAATTAAGAGCCATAAGTTAGGTCCTGAACTGAGCCAACCATGTTGTTTTATTTAGGTCTGTATCGGCATATGCAGAAATTGATGGTTACTCTTACTGATGAAATATCCATGCACTCAAGCTTTTCTCTCAACCCAAAAATGCGAGTGTGGACACACACACACACGTACACACTAAGCACAACAATCTGTGTTTGTTATCTAGGTCACTCATACAAAGTGTGAAAATCAAAACCTGGATGCCATAAATTCAGTAATTCCCGAATTGCATATTACTCGCAAATCAAAGTCAACCATATTAGATCTATCATTTGAGCCCACCCCGCAAGAGTCGTAACTTACTATTGGCGCCAAACACGTTTGGCTCATGAAGCATGGATGTTCGATTGCTGTATGATAGAACCGGTCCTGCTCACACACACGCCTTACAGCATTCCCAGGACGATTCCCACCGACTCCCAAAAGGCCTGGTTGGAATTCGACCGTAGTGTGGGCATTCTGTTGAAGAAGGCGTTAGGCAGTGGAAAGCACAGTTGTCTCTGAAAGCACAAAAAAGTGGAATAGTGTTTATGTTTGCGGCAATGAAAGAACAAATGCAGGTTTGGCTACACCCCAAGATTATCCATAGGCGCCGATGGGAATATGAACAGTTGGTCAGGTATCAACCTATCATTTAGGCATTTTTCTAACAAGATATCACAAATCTCCCACATTTGAATTTATTTGAATATAAATTACACTGACTAAAATTAACAACCAGTAAAAAATAACAACTTTGGTTTGAATAAAATGGCAGTTTTAACATCTGCATGCAAAATATTAATGATTTACTTGGTTGTGGACCAACCATAATTTATTAGCACCTTTTCATTGGACCAGCAAACGGGAGCTCCTTTCAAAGTGCTAATGCGCTATTAATATACACTTCCCTTTCTGTTTAAAACGCACAGAGATGGAATGGGAGAGTGGAATGTTCCACCGATAAGACATCAGCGGAAACAGTCTTAGCCAATGTAACATTTGTGGGACAGCTGGAATGGTAGGAGAGGTATACTACGTTCAGCTATATGCCAGGTCACTAATAATGGAACGGCGACATGAAAAAAAAAATGCCAGGCAAAAAGGCGTGGTGGCATTTCTAACACGTTTGCTTGGTTAAGTCTCAACAAGTGGTCTGATGGGTTCCAATTTTCAATGCTGTTTGGAGAAAAAAAGTTCCGCAACGCCATCATCAGAATCTTGCTTCCATGACTTTAAATACAGTACAAAGCAGTTGGAAGCAAATCCAAGCTAGCAACTCGGATCATCTGATTGGGCGTGGCCATCCCAAATATGCAACCTCACTGCAGCTACCGCATTTCCACCGCAGATCCTCCGCTACGTCGATAACAGTCAACCTTAAATCGTGCCTACGTACACCAAATCACTCCGTGGGCTTTTCACTCATGAGCTCCACTTGGAACAGAGCGAGTGACTCAGCAAATGACACACTTTAATGGTTTTTGGTTGTGATAAATGTCATCAATGCTGAGTGGGAAAAACTTGGTTTCAGATCTCACTTAGGCCAATTTGGATGGGTTGCGGCCAATGGAAATTCTTTCCTCTTTGTTGAACGATAAATGTGCATAAGCTGATGAATTCTAATGGTTAAACAAGTCATCCAGACTAGGGCGCACAGATTTTCCATTCGAATTAACAGTAGACTATAATTTCTAAAGTCGTAAGCCCTCGTGCATGTGTGAGTGTCTAGGGAGTGTCTCACCGCACGTCACTACTGGACGACATTATTAATCGCATCCAGCCATGCAGAGATAACACAACACTGAGCAACCACGAACATAAAAAAATGCATCGGTCAAAACAATGCAATGCAGATAAATGAACATTTATGAACACAAGACGGCCAACATTTAACCAAAATAGTGAAGTAGAAAGGTGGCATTGGAAAAAAAAAAAAAACTACAATCAAAAGCATTACAGTAAGGTTACATTAGACTACACTGAAACCAATGCAGATGGTTATTTAGGAATTACATACTTAAACACTTAAAGCTTCATACAGATATAATGTCTGAGATTTAAATTTTCCTGCCTACGCTCAGTAAAAAATTGTCATTGTAACTCAAGTCCAACCTTTTGTACAGTACTAGTTGCAACACTGATCCTCCCACACAGAATGTGAGGAGAGACTGGACCATTATTAATGCTAATGCTTAGAAAAATAACCTGCATAGATCCAAGTTGTGCAAGAGCAGTATGTCAAAATGTATTTTCCCACTCAACAAGTAGTATATTACAAAGAGGCCATTTGTGAGTTCTTTTGCGACGGATCATTTTGTACCCTGCAGGCATTCACTTTTAAATGGTATAAGAAGTTGAACGCAAGAGGTCAATTTATCAGTGAAGGAAAAAAAAAAAACGGAAAAATGAAGCAGAGTTGTAAACACTATGCCTCAGGACGTTGTTAGATGACAAGGTCAGAGCCATTTTAGGGATGACATGCAGGGTGCAGGTGGGAAAAAGACACCCACTCCCGAAACGGGGAAGTTAACCCTGTATGTCTGCCTTGAAAATATCAGCGGCTCCGACCACCGCCAATATGATTATGTAATTGCAGCCACAATGGAGGGCAGAGGTCATTGCATAACTAAACCTGCAACAGGTTGGTTGGCGCTGTCATGCAAATGGCAATTGATGACGACAAAAAAAAAAGGAAAGAAAAAGATGGCTCAATAACGTTGTACTTGGAAAAATCATTAGAAGGACAGAATGATCCTCAGGTTAATCAAAAAGAGCCTCACCTTTTTGTTATCACCTTTAGAGACTCCTGGAAGTAGGTCCCGGACATATGGTGCAACCTCAAAATGGTCTTTAACAAGTGTCTGTCCAGTTGGCACCTGAACACATGAGGTGGGGGCGGCAGCAAAAGACAAGCTTGAAAGGGGAAATAAATGACTAAGGAGGTGGAGGAGGGGCAACTCTCCACGTCCATGTTGAGCTGCAAAGGGTGGGGCCTTGAAGAATTTCACTCAATCTGCTTTACTTGACTAAAAGCTGATCTTAATTAGACAACAGGGCCAATCTGCCTATGCATTGAATTACGATCGTTTCCCTTAGATGACAACTGCTTTGGGAAGCAACTCTTAGCTTTATCCTTCACTCAAACGTGCAAACAGGCTCTTCCATGTCAATTTCGACCCCAAAATGCAAATAAATGATAAGATCCAGACACACTGACGACAGTGAACGTTAACCGTAGTCATACGTGGGCAAAAATGGCAAAACGGCAACCGGAAAGCTGTACCTGTCTTAAAAGTTTCCAAAGGGGATTTTCACACTTACTTTAAGGTAAACCCACCGGTTCCACTGCGCCACTTGCCAATACGAGTCTACGACAGCGAATATGCGCAGATGACACGGGCGAACGATACGCACTGTTCGGGCCGGGTCCACCCCACGCCCAGTTGGCCTGTGGTGGCTCGCTACTGTAAAGTTGCCACGTCCGTTACATTCACGAGGCCCTGTCAAACCCCAAAGCAAGCCAAAGGCACGAAGCTTCCCCTTAGCGCGCTATTTATTGAGGATGCAAATCGCAAAGAAGCGCTACGTTCAAGGTGGACGAGACGTTTGGTTATGTAAGATGTTGGAAGAAAATGAGCGAACACGTCTAAACGTCTCGGCTTGTGGGAAATGACCAGAAGGGGGCTGCCCAACCCTAGGACGGCCAGGCTCCCACGGCAAACATTTGCTTTTGAAAGGTTCTCCAACGCAGACGCCTGACAGCCACACCTTAAACTCTCTCTCAGTAAATTTCTCCTGACAATTCCAGCGCTTTCGACGAGGCCGAGAGCTCACAAGTTATACGCGGCTTACACTGTGTGTCGAGCGCTGGCAACCGTTGTACACGAGACATGTTAAAAAAAAAAAAAAAAAAGAGTGAGCGAGAGGCTAAAGCAGAGTATCCGCTGGACCGGTCACACCCCGCGTTGCTTCGCTGCTCTTCGGGACTCCCACCCCGGTCTCTCCCTCCGTCCAACTCATCTCTTCTAACCGGCTTCTCTGCCCGATCAGCTGGCAGGCTCGTGACGTAACCACGGCTCTTTGACCAATCAGAGGAGAACAGGGGAGAAGAGGCGCACACGCCCTCCTCGAGCGAGCCATGACGGACATGCTTTTTGGCTAACGGCGATGAAGAACACTGTGAGAAAATAGGCGGGCTCTATGAAGCAGGGCAAATCATATCGCTTCCGCCCATAGGAGGCGCTTCCATCGCTGACCTATTGGGTTGCGGTAATTGTGATGCGAACTGTTGGGAACTTTTCCACATGACCAGGCCACTGCAGAGATGTCTCAGTCGATATTCCTGAATGACAGTAGGAGTCATATTGTGTCAAAAGAGGGGTTTAAAATATTTTCGTGTCATGCTGTGCATTGCTGTTATATCACCTCTCATACTCTTTCTGGCGCTGTCCAGTAGTCCATTACATAACTACAATTTTCCACTGATAAAGGGGGCTAGCCTGCTTTTGGATGATGGGCTTGGTTGGGGGTTGGTGAGTGGAGGAATTCATTTGTTTGGAAATTAATATGAATGATTATTGGAATAATAATAATATATTGTATATGAAATGAAAGTGGAGAGCAAAAAATATACTTAAGGAATAAATGTGAAAATTCAACAGCATCCAACCTTTGCATAACAAATAAAATGCATAGCTTCTTGGATCATAAACATTGATGGATGGAACTATATATTGTATAACAAAGAACGGAGACAACTACAGTGGCCACTGTCACGTCAAAATGATACCAGTGGCAGGCCGTGCCCTTCATTGATGTCATATTTATTCTTACCTACATTAGTATGCATCATAATGACATCAATATTACACCAGGGCTAGAGAATCTACAATACCCTCAATACCATCACCCTTAATATGCTAACTAAGCAAGATTTATTTTCCAGAGCCTTTACCATAAATTATTTGTAGTATTTTTGACATTTAACTTAGTTACCATTGATTTAATAACTAACAAACATGAAAAAAAACTATTTAAGATATAGATATGTATCTCTATTGCTGTGTTTGCTCTCACCAATGTGTATTCCCATAGTGCCTCGTTATTTAAAAAATAAAATCCATCCTTTTTTCTTTTCCACAAGAAGACTTCAGTGACTCCGTTGAGCATTTTATCATTTAAGATCCATCACCAAGTCTTTTTCTATGGACATGGAGGCTAATGCCAAATGCCGTTTTTCTGGTTGTGTTTCCGGCATAGGTTTTAAGACGCTTCAATGCCAAAAATGAGCATTTGTTTAAATTACCATAGCTTTTAATTGCCCATCTGATATTTGGTGTCTCGTTGCTGTTACATGAAGCAATTCGACAAAACAAAGTATGGCTCCAAACTCCAAGCCTATCATATGCAAACAGGCCTTCCCAGCAATATAATTTGCAACATTTCTACTAGAAGCTGTTACCTAAGGGTAACGTTCACAATTGATTTTGTGAAAATGACTGACCTCTGCTCACATTATCCAGATTTTCTTGGAAGGTTCCTTTATGAAAACAGTGTGCCAAGTATGTATATCTGTAACAAGATCCACCTCTTCGCCTCCTGCCATTGTGGGTTAAAATATATATTTGAAAAAATGTGTTTTTCTGAGTATGTTTAGGCCAGCAAAGAAGGCTTTGCTGGCCCTCAGGCTGAGGCCTTGTCTACACGGAACCAGAGCTATTTAGAATTATACAAACCATCAGTACAAAACCGTTACATGCCACCACACAGCTGTGCCGCTTACATCATATTGAGCTATTTATCACTATTATTTAACTAACGTCCATGACGTTCATGTTAAGGATTAATAACTTTCATGATACAGAACTGTTTTCCTACATAACCCAGACTTGTCGATATTATCAATGGCTAGACCTAGGAGGACGTGGAAGGACGATTGGAAACATTTGAAATCCAATTGATAAAAGGAACAATCCCACGAAAAGTATTGTTCTCACCAACCCATCGGAGGAAGAGAAAATGCTAATGTCATAGGTATCAACTTGCTGACCCTGCGAGGAAAAAAAATCAATGTATGACCCCTCCTGCCTCTGATCTCTCACCATTGAGCTTCAGCACTCTTCTTTTTTCCTGATATCAAAAGAAAAGTATTTATTTGTGGTGGGACATTTGTTAACAAAGTGTTTATTGTGAGTTAATTTCCTATAGGCTCTGCTATCAGAGTGGTTAAAATAATTTAATAATGGTAAAACTCAAATTTCTCCTCAGGTTTGGCACTCATATGGGATGTGCAGTACAGTTGATTTTCAGGTGCACTTCTGATTAACCCATTATTACTCTTACAATGGAGGGGTTTTCTTTTGTATCTCTTGTCTTTATGTTCTCTTTCAGGTCCAAAACAGGTGAAATGGCATCAAACGTGGTTAACCCGGAGCACCTTTTGTTCATTTTGCGCAGGTTACACAAATGGTGTAGGTTAAGTAAAATCAGAGGACTCGAAGTGAACCGACCCAAGACCACAGTGTCGGTGGTCTGATTTAATTCGGAGAATTTACACAAAAAGAATGAATAGTCACGTTTGGATAGCTGGAAGACACCAAGTGTGAAAATACCCTTTGTTCATGGTATATCTAGTTTGCATACAATACTGTATTTTTATGCTTGAAAAAAAAGGACAAAACCATAGCAATTTTATCTAATTGGACCTTTTTGATTCTAAACTTTTTTTCTCAACAGGTTACTTTTTTTTGAATGGCACATTCAAATGTGTTATTCTGCAATAACCAGAATAAAATCCTGTTTTATAGGAAAACAACAACAAAAACAACAACAAAAATGAAATACGACCCTATTCCAAACAGACGGTGTGGTCATGTAGACATTCGGGTTACTTTCTTTAAATGGGACAACTGTTTGTGCTCTGTGCATCCTCTTTCCACATGGAATCAAAGGTTTTTCGATAAAGAAGTACTTATAATATGTGCAGTGATGTTATAAGCAAAGGGAGAAAAAAAGGGTACTGCATGACATTGTCACTTATTAAGGAGCCTTATTTGAATACTCATATATTGAGTTCTCCTTTTGTGTTTTACAAATAGGGTGAAACGAATCACTTTATGACTGTGGTGAGTGACATGAGTATAATTTGTTTTGAAAGTAAAAGTGGAAATGATGTCCATTTGCACGATGTTGATAGCTGTACATCGCACATGTAAACAGTGATATTGAAGTGTTTAAGAAGCCAGAATTCTGGCATTAATCCAAACTGAATTTGAATGGTGACTGCATGTAAACGTGGTCACTGAAGAAAAAAAAAAAGATGTTTTCTCGCTCATGGCATGGTTCAACAAAAACCCATTAAAGGTCTCGATATATTACCACTCACCCAGTCTTGTTTCCAAGTGTTCCATTACAGTGGAACCTCAAAGGTTATGTTGCCAACATTCTTTAAAGTTAAGTATTGTTTTTAAAGTTTAATATTAACAATTGCCAAGATTTTTTCTTACTTCTTAAGTGAATATTTTACATGACTTTTAATGCACACATTCATACATACGTGCATACATACATGCAAACATACATACGCACCATATATCTTTATATTTTAGCGTGGGTTCTGAGTGAGGGAGCCATAAACCTCTTCCTGTTCAAATACACAGTAAATAATGCACTTTAAACCGAACTGTAGCAGCCATCCCCAAGCAGGGGCACAGAGCCCTGAAGTTATGCAGATCAAAGGTAACAACCTGTCAACGTTCTTGCTGTAATATGAAGTTACACAATGCATAGTCAGCACAGTGACACAGCTTTTACCCCTTGCCTCGATTTATGTTGATGCATTCACAAAGCCGTGCGGGAATGCGCCAACAAGCACACGTCTTTCAGGAAACCAATACTTCCTTCCGCATTACTGCCTTCAGATCCATAAGATGAGATCGTTCCTTTATTTAAGATCAGACAGCATTGTTGTGCTTTCCCGATATATCCTGTGATTCAAATCTGTTAGGGTTCTAAGACTTTTGTTGCACAACTAGTAGGAGGTGAGTATATATCAAGGGAGCTGGTTATCTTGGCATACTTAGTAGCTTACTAGCCTGCTACTATAAAAACTTGCCAGGTTCATTGGATGCTCTTTTTAGATTTTGCAGTGATGTATAAAGAGTTCTATTCAAAAATAAGAGGGGAGGGGGGCATTTCATATAACACCTTTTGAAACCAATCAATGTGATGAGCATTTGATATCCAATTTTGTATAACTATGGATGGCAATGTGAGTGAAAAATCTTATCCAATTTACTTCTCAATGACAAAACTAACATACGTGAAATCAATTTTTTTGACTTGAAGTAAGGCAAGCCTTACTGCTTTACTTCCAATGGCACACACTTAAGTCACACACCAACAAAATATCGTGGTCTTTTTGTGCAAATAGCTGGCAACTAATAACGCATGTGCTGCATGAATATGGCTCACTTATTCTGTTCACCACCAGTCACAGATCAGCCAAGGGAGTCAAGGGAGCTGCCTCTGTCACTTTAAACAAGTTCCATGGTCAAAAGAAAGTGATTTGTAGTGCTGGCAGCCAACCAGGTTTTGTGCAGTGTGGAGACTGAAGCCAATGAGGAGCCTTGCTGGGTAGAGGTTACAAAAGAAGCCTTGAACCCAATGACTCAGCAAAGTTGTGTGCGCGTGAGATGACACTTTGCAGCAATTTAAAGGGCCAGTATACATGCACCCGGCCTTTAAAAAGCAGCTGACGAGAACGGTTTCAAAATCAGGTCAAGCATGCGATCTCGATCTAGTGCTGATCATGTAAAGTATGCGGCCCTGGCTGGTTTTCAAAGCTGATCATTCAAACAGTGCAGTCTCACAGAACTTTATCCTTTTTTGGCACTTTTTTTTTTAGAACACATTGGACTATTTTAGTTGTCAAATTACAGAGTCCCATGTTGTATAAGATCTAATGGCATTCATAAGCTGTCTTGATTTTAAACATAAGTTACAGTCACATTTTATTTGTTTATCCAAGTAATCAGAGATTAATTTGTATCCGTTTTAATACATATTTTATACTAATTTGTTATACAGCAGTCTTACTAGAAGCAGGTATAAAAACCTGAGCCAACAGTTCTAATTGTACATCAGCCTTTTAGATACAGTCTGTTCTGTTATGCCGGTGCCCAGTGGACCTCTGAAGTTTGCATTTGGAATGTTTTTTTTCTTGGAAAAAACAAATAAAAACACAATGGGGTCAATTTAAAACCTTTGTTACTTGCACATACAACACTATTATTAGCTGTTAATCAGTAGAAGTGTAAAAACAAACACGTGTAAAACATGCAGTTGTAAAATAATGACTGAAATGATGATGTACATATCAAATTAATCAGAATTGAAACATATAAGAAAATCTTTCCCCTTGGTGTTCTTTTACAAACACTTTATAGACAATTCTAATTCCCCTTATCTAACTACAATGGGATTGTACAAAATACACCACTTCTGGACATACAACTCTGTGAATGAGTATGGATGACGGCCATGTGGATAAGTCATGACAGCTGCAGATAAAGGTATCATTTTGTTCACAGTAGATTGTATGTTGGTCCAAAGTGCCTTTATGTTCCTCAGAGATCAGTAACCACTGCCCTTGGTTCAAATCACCTCTCCAAATTCTGATTGTGCTTGTTTTTTCCAGGAAGTGCTCTTACTTGAACCTTGAGATTTTCTTTCCTCAGCTACATAGCAAAACAGTAATTTCCTCATTGATTCATGTGAGTCACACCCAGCTGTTTCATAATCTTGTCAAGTGTGTTAAGACAGCTGCACTCATTTCTCCAAATCAGGGCAAGGGTTCACCAACATTTTTGAAACTGACAGATACTTGCTGGGTAGTGAATGATGCCCAAGGCTACCAGTTGAAAAAAAGTCATATTGCACATATTGTTTTTGTGATACTCACAAAATAAGTGTTTTGCTGAGATAATATATTAATTTCAATAGATCCATACTCCAAATGAATAGAGTAATTGCACTAGGTGTCCTGCATCGTTGATTTCCAAGTTATATTTTTAATATTTCCAGATTACTCTTTTTTTTTGTGAAAAGTGTAATGTATTTGTGTGAGATATAATATGCGGATAGAACCTGAGATTTCAAAGGGACATGTCTACATTTAGTGTAGTACAAATTGTCTCATCTTATTTTTCATTCATGTCAAAGGTCAAAGAAACATGTGTGAAAAGACCATATTGAATGTTACCTGAATGGCAGCGCTTCAAAGTTAACCCTACAAATAAATATTATAATTGTCATTATCTTGTGAATTATCTCGTGAATGCAATTAAAATGATTAGGAGTAAGTAAATGAAAAGATAATCCAAATGAGGGAAGGAGCAACAGATGCCCTATGTTGCTGATTTACATGTCATATTTCGAATATTTCCAGAATGCAACTACAGTCGGCCCCCGGTTTACGAACACCCTCTTTTACAAACATTTCGACTTACGAGCGTGGACGGCGGAGTTTTTTGTCCCTCACTTACGCACAAACCTTCCGTCATACGAGCAGTACGACATGCCGGCCATTGTATAAGTAGATTTATTTTCACTTTGCTACGTCAACCGAATCAGAAATTGACGCTCTTTACGGCCACGTTGAACTCTATTGCTCTTACTATGTCACAGTCACTGTCTCAGTCACGGTGTCAGTCCCGGTCTCACTCACGGAGATGCAATTGGCCGGCGTCACGTCAATCACAGAAATGCCGATATGCTATTGGCCGAACGCCTTTATCTAGCTTGATGGCACAGCTGGTCGGGATGGAAGGAAGGAGAGAAAATGAGTGAAAAACGGAAGGAAGGAATGTTGTGAAGACTTTGCAAACTTTATCTGTTAGACATGGCTTCTAAAATTGCAAGTGGCGATAAAGGAAGAAATAAGAGGATGATAACAATAGAAACGAAGCAGGAGATAAAAAATAAAAAAACTACGAAGGAGGCGCACGCATGGTTAACCTTGCTTGTGAGTATGGACGGAACCGCTCGGCAATCTTCTAAGGGCAAGACTTTCCTTGCCGGGGGACGGACCTCGCTCGAAAAGTCACGTCGCCCCAGAGGAAAATGTCATTTATCCTTTAAATATCCATGTTAATTAAATTAACTGTACAGTAGATAATGTTGCTAATTTTAAATATGTGTGTAAGTTCGTGATGGTTTTATCCATGATATGACCACGCGTTGCCAGTCAATATGTACGAACATTTGACTTCACTTTGCTATATCAACGAAACCATCTGCTCACGCATGACACGGCAACGCTGATACGCTTTTGCTCTTACAATGTCACAGTCACTGTTTCAGTCACGGTGTCAGTCACGGAGATGCCGATATGCTATTGGTCGAACGCCTTCATCTAGCTTGATGGCACAGCTGGTCGGGACGGAAGGAAGGAGAGAAAATCAGTCAAAAACGGAAGGAAGGAATGTTGTGAAGACTTTTCAAACTTTATCTGTTAGACATGGCTTCTAAAATTGCAAGTGGCGGTAAAGGAAGAAGTAAGAGGATGATAACAATAGAAACGAAGCAGGAGATAATAAAAAAAAAAAATACGAAGGAGGCGCACTCATGGCTCGTGAGTATGGCCGTAACCGCTCAGCAATCTTCTAAGGGCAAGACCTTGCCGGGGGACGGGACTCGATCGACAACAAAATTGAGAGGGTTCTTCTATTATGGATTAAATAGAAGGAAATCACCGGTGAAATGTTCTAGTTTGAGAAAAGTTCCCGTTTAAGAAAATAAATAAATACATTCTGCAGGCTGGTCCCTGCTCCCCTCCGCCTCCACCCAGCTCAAGTCACGTCGCCCCAAAGGTAAACGTCTTTTTTCTTTTGTATACGTTATTTAATTTAACTGTACAGTAGTAATGTTACTCATTTCTAATATGTGTATAAAGTCGTGATGTTTTTACCTAAGGTTTTTGCAGGCGTTGCACGCATTCACTAATTAACATAGGTTTGGATTGCCCGTCATATGAGCAGTTCAAGTTACGAGCGTAGCCGCTGAACGGATTATGTTCGTAACACGGGGGCGCACTGTATATCTATTTATCTGCCAATGGGAACCAGGAAAGAACCCGCAACATCCATTTTATGCAATTAATAATAATGCGTATCTACTGCATGTGAGGCATTGAAAGAGTTAATAATTTCTCATAAAAAATGATCAACAATTAGTTAGTCATTGTTATGATTTCGACGTTGAGCTCATTTTAGAACAGGCTTGTGGATGAGTCATGCGGTTCTTGATGGCAACTTTGTGCCTGCGGATATTAGGCTGGTGACACTTGCTCTAAATGCCAACACTAACCAGGAATATTTTTCACATGTAGTGTGTATGTTTTTATACCACAGATAAAGTACATTTAAACAGTGGATATTATTCTGGATCCAGAGATTCTCACAGTACTCTAGCATTTTATCTTGGTTTCCACATGCAGGGGCCAAGGCCTAGTGACTGATATGATCAGCCTTGCTGCTGGTGTAAAGGAACAAATTATCCTAAGACAGCCCGATCCAGCTTCTAGTTTCCCCAAACACCCTTGTTTGTCTGATACTTCTAAACAGCTAATGATGATGGTAATAGAAAAAGACCTTTCACTTAATAAAAAGTGACAACAATATAACCAGAATAGGGATATTATATTGAGGCTAATTGACAGAGACGGGTTGGCAGAATTGTGGTGGCTGTAAGTGATGACATCACTGTGATGGGAGAGTCTCACCAAAGACGTGTTTGTGACAAGTGCTGGCAAAAACAGCTGACTGGGTATCTCAGGCATTACCTCATTTGGTATGATTTAAAGTCCTGATGTATGTTAAGTACCATTAACATGTCTCCATTTTCCACCTTTTTGGGGACCTAGGAATGTGCCCATTCTACCGAGTTAAGTTACTTCCATCTGCATTTTCCAGTCTACAGCACGTGCATGACAATCATCACACTGTATGTAAAAGCCATACCAGAGACTGACTGTTACACAGTATTCATAAGTGTTCGTGCAAAAACCTACCAGAATATAAATATATTGAGTGGAGGAAAAAGATTTGTTTGTTTGTTTTTTTCCTCATGTCATCTCTGGAAAAGTGTATATATATATATATATATATATATATATATATATATATATATATATATATATATATATATATATATATATATATATATATATATATATATATATATATATAAACAAACAAACAAACAAAAAAAAACACCAACCTAGTTTGTCCACACTGACCAGTGGTTTGTGTGCATCTATGATTAAGTTGTGCCCATGCCGATTATCTTTAAATGCAAACAATAAAAAATATGTTTGCCGTTTTGAATGTGCGGTATTTGTTTTGTATATTTCAAGGAACAAATACAATTCATAACAAAAACATTTGACGATTAAACTAAACAGCACTTTTTTTCACTATGGAAATTGCGTACCACCATAAACTTATTTTTCAAGTATTTCAAGAGGAGGAGAAAGCAGCTCTGCACCGGTGCATTTAAAATCTCTTACCAAGATTTCTTTTGTAACAAATTGGAATTTCAAGTGTAAACTCTGATTGTTTTCATCTTCGGTCAGCTACAGGCTTCACTTTAAGTAGACCTCCGGCTTGGAACGGAAAGGGACAACAATATAGTGAGTGTACAAGGTTTAATAATTTAAGATTTAAGTAAATATGTGTACTGCAGTTATTTGACGTCTGTGGGGTGCCTGTGGCAAGTGCATTTTTGGTTAACTTGTCTGTCTGACATGCAGGAAACCGTCACAGCATGTCTCTTGAAATATAGCTTTTTGTTTTTTTCCGCGATGCACTGATAGGCGAGGCGTGAATTATTGTACTATTGTACTACCGTACTACAGTACCAATGTATACTATCTGAAGCATAATACTATATATATATATATATATATATATATATATATATATATATATATATATATATATATATATATATAAAATAACATATATATATATATATATATATATATATATATATATATATATATATATATATATATATATATATATATGTTATTCATGACCGTCGTAACAACTTCAACCTTTTTTTTTTGCTGATCTAAAGATTAGTCTACTTTCTGCCACTAAATTGTCAAGTGTTCTCGGGGAATATTAAAGAAAGGTCTAGTGAAAGCAAGGCATGGTGAAGCAGCGTCTAAAACAGAGGGCTCTGAGTGTTTTTTATGCAATGACACCATGCAACATGTGTGAGGCAGGCAGGCCAACAGGATACAATATACTGTGTTTTCCAATGCTCACACTCACAATCAATATACTTACTTACATAACATTCTGATTTAGACTGGAGGGGAGATCACAGCCGACTGCAACATGTGACAAGGCTTTGAACGCATTCACCAAACTGTATATTTTTTCTTATCGACACACTTTCTCTTTCAAGACTGCCTACAGACTCACTGGCAATATTGCCACAGTGATACCATGAGATCGGTACCCACAAGCTATTCATTCAGCACTGATGTAGACAAATATTGCTGATACTTATCAAATATGAGCTTGAAAGGGTGAAGTGTGTAACTTTGTATTGTTTTTTAATGTAGATTTGATCATTATATGAAAAGCTATGTAGTCTGACAGAAACTTAAAATGTGACACAAGCAATTTCAAAGTCTTTTAAAAACAACAAATTACTCTATGTGATTGAAAATAGTTACTTTACCTGGCAACAAGTTATTTAAAAAAATAGGTCAGTTACTAATGTACGTACATTTTGAGCAAGTAATTCAATAAATATGATGAATTACTTTCTTGTGGTAACATTCCCAACAATATATGTCACAGTTTTTATTGAATTTGAAGTACTGCTAAAAGTATACCGCTGACCAATCTGAGCTCCACAAATTTTGTTGGCGGAGCAGATGTGTGGCTCGACGTCAAGCCGTTATACAACCTGACCCCTACCGAATATGTTTTGTAACCTGGTATGCACAAACCTGAAATCCACATGTGTTGTAAAGGGACGAGTGAGGACTCACTGAATAAGTTTTTACTCGCAGTCCATTGCTCACCCAAAGCGATCACTTTTGGGGTCTCCATCCACCAGTTGAGATTACTGGTTTAGATGAAGGATTCCCAGCTGACATTGAAAACCTCACTATTTGAAAAGCACTGGGTTAGCGGGAGCTTATCCCAGCTGACTTTGATAGAGCGGTGGGGTACACCTGAGCAGTCACACTCACATTCATACGAATGAACAATGAAACTCGAAAGCAAGATTTCAGAATGTGGGAATTGCACAGAGAAAACACACAAGCATGGAGAAAATTTGCAAAGCCCTCACAGGAAGCCTGAAGAGTGGATTAAATGCTAAACGCCCTGTGTGAAGCGGTCATGTTAGATGCTTGTCCATGGTGCTGCCCCTAAGGATGATTATGAGACAAATTAATTTCTGAAATATATGCACTCTATATGAAAATACTCTATTCAAAGCTAGAACTTTCTGAGTAATCTGGTAATTATATATATATATATATATATATATATATATATATATATATATATATATATATATATATATATATATATATATATATATATATATATATATATATATATATATATATATATATACTATTATATAGTATAATATTCTAATACTGTATTAGACTATTGAATATCATACACTTCACAATAAAACTAGAGTGATGTAAAATTCATCATGGTTTAATCTGACATTGCACTAAATTGATTAAGTTACAACAAGTGTTCTATTTCAAATGTGTTGTACCGAGTGCTTCTAATAAGAAGGGGCAATTTAACAACTCTGATATTACATAATCCTGATTAATCCTGATATGCAATGCACCATACATTTTGGAGGTAATTTTTGTTAAAAAATGTAGAGTCATTTGAAGTTTATGCTCCAGGCTAAGGGCAAGTGAAAGCAATGCCTCTAGCCTCCAGTTTGTTACAACGAGTCCTATTTTTTCTCCTCTAAATGGCACGTGTTTACTGTTGGATCACATGATGCCAATCTTGTGAGGAAGAAGTATTCAGATCCATACATGGAGGGAAATTCCCCAAACTCATGGAGGAATGTTACTCATCAGAAGAAATGAAAGAGAAATGCATACGACATCCAATATTTGAAAATTAGAAATTAGATTTCGTAACCCTCTTGCACCATATTAAAATTATATTTTAAATTGTATTTATGAATTTATATAATACAATACATTCAGTGAATAGTTTCCTTGCATAACCAAATAAATTAGGTATAAGCAAGGTAAAAACAGCGGCATCTTGAGGCCATTCTCATTAAAGTCTGCAGGAGTGGATAAGACTAATGGATGGAGCATTGGTAATTATAGAATGTCATCACCGTCCCATTCAATGATATTCACATGTTGTATGCCCTTTCCTGATATTAAAGACTGAGATGTGTGTGTGTGTGTGTGTGGGGGGGGGGGGGGGGGGGGGGGGGGGGGGATTAATGGAATCCCGAGGGATTACCGCAGGACGGGAGTTAATTTTACTTTTGATAACAGGTTTGGGATACAAAAAAAACATGTCAGGAGCAGACGAGTGGGATTATGCAGTGGGAAAAGAAAAAAACGTTCAACTTGCTTGTTTCATTAAACATAATTTAACTGACCTCCAAAATGGGAGTGATACGGCACCAGGAGTCATCTTGAAGGGGAACAAGAAGGGATGGGAGTCGTTTTTAATAAGAAGTGACAGGATTTTATTTTTTTGTTTGTGTATTTATATACTGTACTACAAAAACATTACCCCCCAGTTTAAAAAAGGCATGCCTTTTTTCATGGTAGTTCTTTGACTGCTCCCTGACCTCCTTATAGATATCCTTGGTCGGGCAACCCAATGTCTTCAATAGGAATGTGAACACTGCATGAGAAGAGAATGAAACACGAAAATAACCTGTAAAATATCGTTGACGTGAAGGTTTGAGAATTCAAAGGACGAGAAGAACGAGAGAGAAAGACGTCACAGTACAGTCCTTGAATTTAGACCAGATTTTTTCCTAAGCATAATAAGATAAACATGCCTTATTTATTTTATTTACTCATTTATTTATTTACAAAAGTTTTGTCCCAGTTATTCTGAACTATAACTGGAGATGAATGTTGGTGGTTGATTTGTTGCTTGGTTCAAAGAGAACTGTAACAGCACCAATAATAATTAACACAATGATGAAAATTAACATTGCATGATCAAGTGCACAACAGCAAAAAAAAAAAAAAATCAGAGAAAAGAAAAAAAAATACATACAGGAAAGTACATTTGCACACACATGTGTGAGGCTGAATATGTGTTTGTTTGGGTTTTCATATGTTGCATGTGCATGCATGTCCTCTTCTCTTGATGACTCAAGTTTGCTTGCAGGTAACCACCTCTCCTTCAGGCTAAACTAATCTGCTAAATATTCCAATGGAGCATGACAGCCTAAATGTCCATGCAGAAATGCCTGAGAATTTGGCAATTAAAATCAAAACACGCTTGCATGGGCACACAAGTTTGTGAATACTAAAATACTAAGTTTGAACAATAATATGACAAAAAGTGCATGTTCTCCTTGTTGTCCGCTCCCATGTTCCTCACAGAAACAATAGGGCAAAAAAATAAATAAAAAAAACTCAGCAATTGGTGGATACACCAAGCTTAGATGATAGCCACACCTTAGATGTAATGTGACAGTTGAGGAATTTGCTGCAGGCTAGTCACAAATGCTTAGCGCCTGACTTTTAACTCCATGAGTTTACTGGGATATGGCCCAGTGGAAACAAAACAAAGGTAAGAAAAAGGTAAAAGGTACTTTAGTGCATCAAAAAGAGACAACAATCCAAAATGAGGCACAAATTTCAAACAAATACTGGGAAAAAGACTAGACTTGTCAAAGCTGGAAAGATTCAGTGCTTCACGAAGCTTGATTTCGCCTTCACTAAAATAAACCAGGCAATTTATATACATACAGGCAACAAATGGGACAACATGGAACACCTGGACAAGAGATAAAGGGTTGAAAGAAGCTGATTGGTTAACACAAGGGGCCAGGTTGATGAGCTCTGGTGGTCACAATTAATCTTAACCAAACACTGACAACTGAGACATGGGCCAAACCAAAAAAAAAAAAAAGAACCTGTAGGATGTGTTTTCTTTCTCCCTCTTCAGCATGTGCCATTGTTTCCATGTGCAATCAAAATATCAGTGATGGGCCAAGACGTTGGTGGAAGTCAAACAAAATTTTAGCCCACGTTTGCTTGTACGTTCTCCTACAGCCCTTCACATTCTGATGGATTCCGACTTTTCTCTCATGCTGGTTTTTCACTTTCTATCACGATCTTCTACAGATTGAACATGAACCGCATGCAATGTTGGAGGACAGTTGAAGGTTTATATTCCCTCCCAAGAGCGTGTGCCATGCCACATACCACAGTTAAACATAACGTATCGTATTGTGCTGGGTCTTCAATCCATCACACACAGGATATGCCAAGAATGAACATGGTGAAACAGTTACCATACGCTTATGCTTGCTGTGCAAACCATTACAACTGGACAAAACATGCGTCAAATAAAGCACAATTTGA
>NC_142379.1:17682500-17712500 GCF_059441005.1 Hippichthys cyanospilos | reverse complement strand
AAAATCGACCACCCAGGTTGCATGCAGTTTGCACTCCACATATGCCACCCCTTATGTCTTTGCGTATCACATCATAAACTGAAGCACTGCTTGGTGTAATCCGTTTTTAGCTCCCTCTAGAATTATCTCTGGTGGGGGTTTTTATATATATATATATATATATATATATATATATATATATATATATATATATATATATATATATATATATATATATATATATATATATATATATATATATATATGTATATGTATATGTATATGTATATATATATATATATATATATATATATATATATATATATATATATATATATATATATATATATATATATATATGTGTGTATATATATATATATAAATATATATGTATATATATATATATATATATATATATATATATATATATATATATATATATATATATATATATATATATATATATATATATATATATATATATATATATATATATATATATATATATAAACACCCAGAACAGCCAAGAATTCCTCGATTGCAAATATAGCCAGTGTAATGTACTGTTTTAGGCTCAGGGTTCAGCAGAGCCAACCTCTCAAACATACTCAAACAGAGGTGATGCATTTTAAACATAAGCATCACGAGTAAAAGAAAGCACAACTCAGATTTATAAGGAAAACTCAAGCAGCAACTTTATTTTCTGACAGTATTTTGGAATAACGATAAATATGAGAAGGTATCTAACCACGACAATGTGAAACCACCAACCGAAAACTGTAGTAACAGGAAAAGCAATAGAGCTTTCAACATGAGACAAATATATGTATGACATGTACTGTATTAGTTTGGTGTGTGCAAGGTCAATGAATGCGTAATTTACCAACATACCCACTAGGTGGCGCAATTACTTTAAGTGTGCTTCTGCCAGTTTGTGTACTCAACTAGCATTCAGTTATTTGCATTAAAGGAGGGGTGACCTAACCCTGTTCTCTAGGGCAATGGTCTCCAGTCACCAGTCCGTGGATCAACTGGTTCGGGGCCGCGTGGGCCGCACCCGAAATAATGTTTTGGAATTGACATAGTTTAAGAGTTCTTTCATTTGTGCTTTGTTTGGCTTGATCTTTGTGTTTTTGGCGCCACCCCTGCCCACTGTTGATATTACATTTTGTAGTAAGAAGGAAGGTGTGATCTTGAGAACAGTCAGTCGGTAAAAAAAATTCTAGTCATCTGAAGATAAAGAATAACATTATACGTGTTGCTGCAACCGTTCTCATTAATTGAAGATGGAAATATGACTTCACGAGCACCCCCCCCCCCCCCCCACCACCACCACCAAAAAAAAACAAAAGAAAAGAAAAAAAAAAACAATACATTTGATTACCGCACACACCTCATAATATTCTATTACGGTATATTATTTTATAGTTCCTGTACCCTGCATGACATCTCATTTGTGTCTGAGTGAAGTCGGTCATTATACAAGTGGACATCGTGTCTGTTGGCACTCAGTGTGTATGCGTGTGTGTACTGCTGTTGTGTGTCTGCACTATTGTGTTCCAGCTGTCTGAGTGGATAATACTCAATGGGCACACGCAACATGAAATGGCCATGGGGCCTGTGCTATAATTGGGGTTTTTTGTGAGCCTTGAGAAGACAGCACGTGCATTAGAGAACAATATTGCAATCGTACATCAAATGCTTTGTCATCTGATTTAAAAAAAAAAAAAAATCACAGAGCTATCGAAACACACACGATGGGATAAATGCATCGCATAGAAACACTTTGAATAACGAGCATGAAATGGGTATAACAACAATACAATCACATTCTAAAATGTCTTGGCCTTTCGGTTATTGAACTGCATCACAATGCTGTTAAATTAATTGCGTGTGAATTCAATGAGTTGGCTACCAAAAACCTCAAATAAGTGTACATGGATGAAATACAAAACCAACATTTCCACTCTGCCACCCAGCTACAGTATTTCCTATCAAGTCCAGAGTTAAAACTGACCCGGGATTCCAGCAGACTTTTGGCAAGAGGTGTTGTTTACCCTGGATTATTCAACAGTCAATCACAGAGCCCCGTAAACAAACAATCATTTATACTCACGTTCACACTGAATTTTCATGTAAACTAATATGCATGTTTTTACAATGCAATAGGAAACCAGAATAACCAGACATCATGCAAACTCCTTTCACATAGGGTTGAGCCAAGAGACACAGTCACAGGCTGCCTATCAATGCTTCCCACGTTTTAAATGTCAAAATAACATTTTAGATGTCAAAGCTCAGTTGTTAAGCAATGTCCGGAGGCATTAGTGCATTTGAGTTTCTATGAAGTCTATATAAAAGGTAGGGCTAAAATAACAGTGTTACTCGGATTTTATTCCGCGATGTTGGTGTGACAGCAGGAATTCTGATTCCTATTGTGGAAAATCACTTCAAGGCAAGTATAAAAGTGGGCCTTTTCAAACACACTGTAGGAAAAGATAGATATGTATGTATCTGACCACGACAATGTGAAACCACCAACCGAAAACTGTAGTAACAGGAAAAGCAATAGAGCTTTCAACATGAGACAAATATATGTATGACATGTACTGTATTAGTTTTGTGTGTGCAAGGTCAATGAATGCGTAATTTACCAACATACCCACTAGGTAGCGCTTTATTTAATTCCTCAATGATTCCAAAAGACTGATCCATACCTTTGTTACGTCACTCCTCGCCTACTGTAATGCTTTTTTGTTGTTGCTCTTAACCAGCCTACACCACCATTTGCAGTTGTTGAAAATGCAGCTGCCTATTTTCAGACAGGTGGGGGGGGGGGGGGGGGGGGGGGCAAACAAACAAACAAAAACCATGACTAAATTAGTCCGTTCCTACATTCTCACACTGGATGACATTCATTTTAGGATCCAGTTCAAAGTTTGATTGTTTTTAAATGCCTAAATGATTGGACACCATCATACCTTTCAGAACTTGTTCAGCCTCGCATTATGACCCGGGACTAACCAGTGGCTCTTGGAAGTTCCTCGATCCCGGCTCGCTACTCGTTCGGCCTGAGCTTTCTCTGTGTCCACCTGAAAGCTGTGGAACAGCCTACCTTTACAAGTTAGGGCTTTACAGTTTGTTGAACCTTTTTACATTTTAATCTTTTCTCCCAGGTTTTACCCCTTGCATGTAATCTTGGCTGTTTTATCTTTCTTTTATCTTTGTGCTGAGTTGATTTTTATTATCGTGTATATTTAATTCATATATTTTTTCTTGATCATTTAGTTTGTATTTTAGTAACTGTACAGCACTTTGGTCAGCCCTTTGAGTTTGTTTTTCAAATGTGCTTTATAAATTAACTTTGATTTGACCTTATTAATGTATTACTGATGTCTTTCTTTACTGTGAACCTTTCGAGCACCTGGTAAATTTCAATGGTTTGTCGCTCTAAATACTGCTGTTGTGCAAGATTATGAGTCGTCTTTCTCGTTTGTAATTCTAAAGGTTGGTAAGGAGTAATCGATTCTAGGTGAGTTAAAGCAGGGGTCACCACACTGGTGCCCGTGGGCCAGTTCTAAAAATAGCTTATAGTAATGGGGAATAGGGATTTTCTAGGAATGTTACAAAAGTCATCATTTGAAAATGTGAACATTGCTAGGTTCTATCAATACAATGATCAGTGTTTTCTAATAAGCGCACACACCATTAATTATTAATATCGGAATATAAAGGTAGTTTGAGCAAATACGTTCAGAAATGTTTATCAAACAGCTCAGCCTTTCATCAATCAGTACCCAAAAGTAGCTCTCGATTACAAAAAGGCTGGTGACACCTGAGGTAAAGGTTTCCAGCGCAAATTTAAAATGTGAACCCCCTTTCATCTAAGTACTAGTTTATCTAGCTTAGATGTTTATTCAAAAAAAAAAACAATCTTTCCTGGCCCAATGAGCATCACAGTAGCATCAATAAACCATCACGCTTGATGTAATACATTATAATCTGTGGACTGGTAAAGTGACACTTTGATTTTTGCATTCCTTGAATGATTTCGACCGTTTTTCATTACAGACAGCAGAAGGTGGTGTAGGTGCTGCATTTACCATTGTCCGTGACTATAACAAACATGCCGCCTCTGGAGAAGTGCCACCCACCCCATGTAATATAATTTAACGATAACTAGATCTATGATTACATTTAAGACATACTGTTGGTATTTGAGAGCACATTCATTCGCAAGTTTTTAAAATTTACAATCATTAATTCCTTTTTAATGAAACATGGTCTAAAGCTTACACACTGTCCCTTTAAGACTGTAAAAGTTGCGGTGCATATCATGTCATGTGTGACAATAATTTAGATGATACTTTTAAGAAGTAAGAAGTACCGGTAATTTGAGCTTTTCATCAAAACAAACAAAACTACTTACAAGACTTTACACGATCAGGATTTTGGAGTCAACCATCAAGCAGAGAATTAAATAAAAAAAGACAACTGATTATCAATCTCATCAGACTATGGGACCGGCCCAGCACACAGCCAAAACCTGCCTGTATTCTGTAGTAATGCACTGGAGAAAATTCTTAATAATCAAACCCGAAAAAGTCACCCCGAGATGCTCGTATACATTCAATGTACAGAACATTGGGCAAGAGCAAAAAAAAATACCTACAAAAAAATAAATACATTGAAAATAAATCCATCCCATCATACATGACTTGAAACTGAAATATTAACAATGGCTGCACAAGGACATCGATGGAGAGAATGAAATTTCATTTTTTAGCTCTAATGTTTAATTACGTCAATCCAATCAATCACATTGATCAATCGGCTAATTATGACATTACTGGTGATCAATGATTTTGCATAAAATAAATGCAAAATGTCTGTTTATTCAGTCCAGCAGATCAGATATGCGTAAGGTCTACTATATACACATTAAGCAAAACATGAGTCTAGCACACTTCAACAATATCGTTATAGCTCCATTCATCCATTTTCTACTAATACTGTTCATAGGTTATGGGAGAGGCATGAAATTCAGCTAGGTACACTACCAGACTAGGAATGGCCCATCATCCTGTTTTGGAAAGTCAAAACACATCAGTGTCATTTTCCAGTCATTTCCATTACCGTGTATAGGACCTCTGCCAGTTGTAAATGGCATGGATATTATGGAAGCATGCCGGTACTCTTTTACATGTACTGACACTGCGGTGGCGGAAGACTCTCCCTCCCGTGCCTCCCCCCAGACCCCTCCTCCTCGCTGCCAGCTGTTTTGTCCTCTCCTCTGCAGCAAAAAAGTCTGTGGTCGCCCTGAAAAATTCCAAAAGAGCTTGGTGGCTCCAGTTGGTCCCAAAGTTAGCCGTCACACTGTTTGTTGCTGCTGTTTGGTTAGCTGGCACAGGGGGACTCCCTTCGCACCTTGTGGAGAAACCACAGTGGCCACCTCGGGCTGTTAGAAGGAGGAAAAAATGCGGGTTACTTTCAAAAAGCTCCCAGGGTACTGTGGATTGGGCATTTCCCCGAACAGGGTCGTCCTGAGCGCATACACTCAGGACCGGGATGGCCACTTCATCCACATCTCTTAAAGGTTCATTGCGCTCCCAGTACGCTTCCCAGGAAGCAGAAGTGCTGCCGCTGGTCCCACTTGGTGCTGCTGACCCACAGCCAACCTGATCACGTTGACAGAATAGAACTTCCTCCAGGCTACGGAGAGAACCGGCAGAAAAGAGGGTGTCCGTATGTATGGTACCACTCAAAACTGTCCTGTACCTGAACACAGCGTCAACAAACACAAAAGACAACATGAGACAAAGCAGAAACTCAATACCAGGCCTCTCAAATTGCTTTGATTGGAAAAGTGATTCTCGTGTCACGCCGTCCCTCAGAATCAATCGGTTGCCACGGCAACGTGATGATTTCAAAATTGTTTGTGCTCTGCTGTGTGGTGGTTAGTCAATACAGTATTTGGAAAATGGATTATTAGTATATTGTCTTCATTCACTGCCAGAGTAGATCTGAAATATAGCAGTGCTTAAATGTGATTAAAGTTAGAGAGACAGAGAGAGAGAGAGAGAGAGAGCGAGACAGAGAGAGAGAAAAAGAGAGAGGGAGAAAGCCTATAGCAGGAGTAGACAACGAAAATGGTGAGAGCGCCATATTAAAATAAAAAACAAAAAAACAGTCAAAACATGAAAGCCTTATACAATCCTTATAACTAAGGCAACACATGCTGTAAGTGTCTATATCAGCCAAGGTTAATACCTTAGCCAATTAAGAAATGTGCAAAGCACAGCATTGCTTTTGAAAGGTTGTGTGGATGGCTTGATAAAAGCCCCAATTGGTCCATAATATTTTGAGAGTAATGTGTAATTGTTTAAGGGACACACAATAACATTTTTATTTTTACCTAAGATTAAGTGTTTTGTTCTAGATGTTTTGTTGATTTAGTTTACAAATCTACTTGGCTTATGTGCCAGTACGATATTTTACCTATTTTACCTTTCTCCAACAGTAAAACCCAAAATGACACCTGTGACATTTTTTTGGGCCCAATAGCCATATGGAATTAGATCTCAGGCTGTGCAAGATTTTGAGCATACTAATATTGCGAGATTTCTTCCCAACCCGGGCAAAGATATTTTGAGAATAAGCAAAGTAAAACAATGTAAAAAAAAACAAAAAAAAACCTTATGCTCCATTAATTTTCCACTTTCCTATGTCATGTTTAACTCATTCACTAGCATTAACAGCTATAGACATGAAAGATCCATATTTACTGGGCTGGCAGTAAATATTAAGTCATTCACTGCCATTCAAAGCTTTATAAGTCAAAACCCCTTTTTAACTGGGCTGGCTGTGAATGAGTAATGTATTTTTCGGACAATAAAGCACACCGGATTGTAAAGCGCTTCCAGTCACAATGAACAGGCCCAATTTGGGAAATTTATATTAGGAGGGTGCACTGAATGCACGCCGGGTCAGGTACATTACTGCACATCAAGGGAAACTAACCAGTACAACAAAAGAGGCTTATGTTATTCAACTTCAATTCAACATCCAAACTTAAGTTGTGTCTGAGGCGTATTGTCAATTTTTGAAAAAAAAAAAAAAAAAGTCTCTAAATGCACTTTATGGTACGAAAAATAATAAACACAACAACATGGGCAGGAAACATTTATAACACAATATAAATATGAATAATCAGTGTGGAGAATTCGTCCAAACTGTTGCCTTATCACCACACTTTCCCTTCATACCTGCTGAGGCCCATTTTCTGGTAGAGCACCAAGGCCCACTGCATGGGCCAGCAGAGGCCATTCTCAAACCAGCTCTGGCAGCGGAACACAGGCGACAGGCAGACTGCCGCCGTCACGTAACTGGACGAGCCACACTCCCCCAGGTAAGAGAGGAGGAGGCCGGATCCCGTGCTCTCGCTCACTGCATATAGTTTGCCGGCGGGCTGCCGGTAGCGGATGTAGCGCACGACCTCTCGCAGGTCTGCGGGGTCTCCAAACTGCTGCATTTTGACAGTGGTGAGTGGGGTGCCGTTGTGGCTGCGGCGGTTGAAAACTGCAGGGAGGTATCCATGGGAAAGGGCTGTTTGACACAACTGTGGGAGATAATACACAGAGACACCACGACGTATGAGGGAAACTTTGCAAGAACATATTCAACATGCAATGTAATGACAAACGAATGAGGGCACTCACTTCATCAAGATACAAATAATTTAGAGGTTCAGCAAATTCTTTTTTCCTCACTAAATTGCTTTAACATTTTATTTTAGCTTTGGAATACACTGCCTGTGGTGCCAGAGGAGATGGTTACTGAATATCGTAAGTAGGTTGCAGTTATACTGCCCGGGAATTCCACGACACAAGCAGTACAGTTTGTCACTTAATATAAATTGAAGAAAGAAGAAAAAAAGCTTTTACAACCGAGTTTCCCTCCGTCCTACTAAATGTGTTTTTCATTATATTCCGACAGCTGCTTTTATAATTGAATGGGAAAAATGGCTGGCCCCAACGAAGGCTCGTATTCAGTGCCTTAGAATGTTGCATTTACTTGCAAATTTCACTTTTACCACTTTTAATTGGTCATAATGCAATGGAGTCCAAATATGAAAGGTCATCTGGACTTTATCAAGAGCCAGGTTGCTGCCATTTGACAGCTGGCTTTAAAATTGACAATGGACAGACCTGAAGGTCGACCCTGACATTGTTATCATGAAACACACAGGAAGGCTCTCTTTGTTTTTATTGTAAGCATATGCTCGCAGTAAACCAAGTATGGAGTACAATTGTGCAGAAATAGAAAATCTACCATACAGAGATGATGATGTATGTATGTATATATATATATATATATATATATATATATATATATATATATATATATATATATATATATATATAATAATATATATAAATAATATATATAAATAATATATATATATATAAAGGAACACTGTAACCTAGTAACCAACTGTAACCAAGTAGAGGCACGCACTGAACGAGTTGAACTCACCGTGAAATTACATTGCTCTGCTTCAGTTCTCAGGTGAGATTAATACAGTACACTTCGTGTATATCGAAAAAGCAAGATTGCACAGCTCACTTAAAGGAACAAATGTTGACATAAATGAGAGAACACAGGCATTGCTGCGTGCAGACACACTCTTGAATGGCAAAGTTAACTTCACTCCTAAGTTGACAGCCAACAGCAAGATCATTAAACTTAATGCAATAATTGACTGTAAAGGCTTCATGTAATGGGGATTCAACTTTTTGGAGCTTTTGACCATGTTACAATGTTAACATGGTTGTCACCCCAAACATCCTCAGTATTATTTATCGTCATTGATGCATACCTAAGAATTCCTTGCCTGGCCTGAGCCCATATTAGGGGGCTTCCGTTAACAAATCATTCTGTAATGTCACAAGTTAGAAAAGAACACCCTTGTCCAGCTTCTCCGTACCACACATGCAAGAATAAATAGATGGCAAACTCATCCGAGGAGAGGTTCCCGTTTTTCCACTTTAGTTTTCATTCCGGGGTTAGGGAGAAGAGATTTTGCGCCAAATTGATCAGGTAAACAGCGATATTTCATTTATTAGTCTACAAAGTTTTAATGTATAAAATATCAAAGAGGCAAAAATGTGTATTTGGGAGCAAACAGTCTGACAATCAACATTTGATGTACATAATTAACCCGTGGACAGAACTGTTATATCGTGATTGCTGGAAGAGACTGGTTTGATAGGAGGAAGGGCTGTTGTTCCTTGTGTGCAGTCTCTTGACATATGCTTTGCCTTGTTGACTCTCCAGTTTATTTTAATATCAGTAATGTTTCACTTCCTGATTAGAAATGTCCTTGGGGGAAAAAAAAAAAAGAAATTATTTCCTAAGACAGTAAAATCGTCAGTGTGCCAAAGGTAATTTGTATGCATATATTTAATTGTGGTAAATTTAAGATCAAGTGATCTGCTACCAGTAAAAAGAAACAATACTTTTCGTTCTGGATCATAATTTCCACTCAAATCCAGATGAAGTGTATGTATATATATATATATATATATATATATATATATATATATATATATATATATATATATATATATATATATATATATATATATATATATATAATATTTTTGTAAATGTAATATTTTTGTAAATTGTCATAGTACTTGCTGGCTCAGTGCTCAGATTGTTCAAGTCTGAACTTGTGCAGACAAACTTAAAATAATGACAGGCCTCATTTTTAAATGGTTTACAGTCAGAACTGCTTCTTGACTGTCAGCTTGGTGATAAATTCCTTAAGTGAAGACTCCTAGAGTATTGCTGAAGCGCTTCTCTAAAATAACATTAGCAGATTATTTAAAAAAAAAAAAAAAAAAAATTTACAATAACCATTTTTTTCACCATTCTGTATTATTACTTCCTTAAACTGATATATGGTTGGGTGTGATTCTTGGTATGATTATTTTAACTGCTGCCAAATATCTTTTATTGAGATTAATAAGACTATAAATGAACCTATAGGTAGTGGCTATTCTAATATGTTAATCTGTTATTAAAAGATTAATTGCAATCAATCAATTACAGTCATAATTAAGGCTTTTTTTAAAAATTAAATTACCGGTAATCTGATTTTTAATCCCTATGCTAATTACATCCGTTTTTATGCATCAGCATTTTTGTGCTTGTGCTGGGGGAAGAAACACAAAGGTCAGTCCCACCATAAAGTGGACACGGATTGGCTGTCACTGTTGAAAATAACCTGATAGGCTCCTGTTGTGGATGGGAGGGCAAATTCAAGAGCAGAAGGAAGATTAAAAATGGAGTTTTCAGTACCATGAATGAAAAATTTGCTTTTAAAAAAATCCCGTCAGCATCTTTGATAAAGGTAAAGAGATATGCAATCTTTTTAAGAAGGGGCTTGCTTGTGACACGAACAGCTGAAGCTTAGCGTACCTCTTAAATACAAAGCACCAAGCTGTCACGGCAACCATATCTGACTATAGCAACAAAGACGCTAATGCGGCGAGCCATAGCAAAGCTCTTGACCAAACTAAACTTCACCCTGCTTTTTGCCCCAATCTAGGATGGGTTTACTGTGTTACCAATGTTTACTTTTAATGTTAATATTCTAATTATTTGCCGATTGACAAAAGGAAACTGCACCATTCCACCGGATGGTCAAAACTGAAGGCTGCAGCCAGTACTTGTGACTGGCTCCTGCTACAGCTGAAGGTAAATGTTTACAACTGCATCTATTAGAAAAAACAACTGGCTGAAGCCACACAATAAAAATAAATAAATCAATAAACTTTTCTAAATCAGATTAAAGCATATTATTCTTTTTAAAATCTGATTAAATCAATTACATATCTTGATTATTTTGATCTTTGATCTTTTTTTCTCACTAGACGGCACAACCTATCACCAAAACATTTTGTAGCTATTGTCATCTATACTATGTATCTCAGAGTGTGCCACAAATAAATGCATAAAAATGAGTGTACCTAGCGCAAAAGTAGAGTGTTGACGCAAAATCACCTTTGGATTTATGACACACGTGTATCAAATTTCTTCACACCACTGTGTGCACTCTGCAGGTTCTTGCAAATAGTGCCCAATTAATTATTCTTTCAGTGCCCCGTTTCTGTTTTGGTGTCCAACCATTCAAATATCTTGATACTCATGTAATCCACGGAAGCAGAGACTATTTCTAAACATGTTTAAAGAGTAGTCCTTTCACATTTTTCTTTGTACATCATTTCCAGCATTTTTCACTTGTCCTCCATTGTTTCAATCCAGTTACTGTTGTGCCCTTATTTGACATTTGCATGACATTTGCATTGAGAGCACACGCTATAAAAAGGTAATGAGCTCCCCCAGTGGCTCGTGTTCAACACGTGAGCTGACAGCCAGTCATTCAACGCAATGCTAGACACTTCCTGACGTCTCCTCAAGTCAAATGATGCTTTACATTGACTCATTAAGACTACTTATATATATATATATATATATATATATATATATATATATATATATATATATATATATATATATTTTTTTTTTTTTGTTTTTTTTTTTTTTGTTGATTGAGTGTAGTAAGCGGTTCAGTTCACGAAATCATGACTGAAACACGGCGCTAAATATGACTTCTCAGGCCAATACTGGCCACCTTCAATAAAGTGAAAGTGTTGCTCCCAGCAATATATTAAGGACACTTCCTTTTTTAAGAAGCTAATGCTCTAATATTTAGCCAGTTATTCCTGCATACACGAATGAATGCCTGCTGCCTTATTTATACTGTGCTCCCAACTATAAGCCTAATTAAACATTTCTCTGAAATCTGGAAGATTAGGTATGCGACAAACCATTACCAACGACGGATTACAATGATGGACAAAATCTACTGTTCCGTTGGTGTTGTTGTATTAAAAATGTTTTCATCATTTGGTGGTCCGTTGGCAAATTGAGAGTCCGTCAGATGAACTGCCTACCTCTGTTAAATACGCTGCAGCTTTCTGGAATATAATAAGGTTGAGCTTTGCTTTACATGGCCACAGCGTAAATAATTTAACAATTCAATTTATTATTCTGGCTGCAGGTGTAGCTTCACTGCATCGCACGGGAGCTGGTCAAATTATTTAAAAAGCTGAAAGGCTCAAAATATTGATAACAAAATGCAGTGTGGTTAATGGCACGACTGCACACAACAATCATACTGTAGTGTGGTATATTGTTTTGGCAGTTGTTGTACTAATGTACAATCCACTTTACCTGCAGCACATTTCTGGTGATCTTTCCAAACGAATTGGGGATGATGAGAAGAACCGGGCTGGTGGAATGACTGGAGCTCCTGCGCTTCTTCTGGTAGGAAGGAAAAGCCCAATCCAAAGCCACCAGTCCATCATCGCTCAGCTGCAAGTTGTCTCGCACAAAATGGACCGGGATGCCGTAGGACCAGCAAGCCTCGTACAAGCTCTGGAGGACGCTGCTGGACCGCCACGTCCAGCCGACCCACGGTGAATAGTTGGTGAAAGTGGTGCAGTTTTTCAGGAGGTAGTTAGCGAGGGCGGAGGGTTTGCAGATTAGCTTCACACTGTGAGTGTGGCGGGTACGGTTGTCGTCTTTGAGTGGACAGTCCGGTTCTTTCGGCGCCGTGTTTCTAAGAGAAACTTTGGAGATGAACCCGATTATTGCCACCAGAACTGCAGCGCACAGGACCACGAACCATTCTAGCATGGTCACAATGAATGCGGCACGGAGGCGTTTTCAACGGGACAATTGTGCACAGTTAAAAGTAATTTGTCCTAAATCCGAGTTCCACTGCGCAGGAAACGCGCGAGGCTACTGACCTCCAATGCGATGCGGCCACGCGCAAACAAACAAAATCCCCTTTTGTGTCCCTCGTAAAGTACGTTCATCATGCCTCATCGGGGCATCAACACGTCTGCACCCAAACAGAATAAAAAGCAAACAGCTGCCCGGGCTTGTAAAAATGTGTCTGCTAAAGCTGAATGGAAACGCCTCCCTTCAAGTCCAACCCCTCCCACCGTGATGAGCAGGTACAGGCACTGAACATTTTCGCATTTTTTGTAATAATTCAATATAAACTTCATTTTGGAAGAAAACAAAAACAAAACCAAAACGTGATCATTTAAAACTAACTGAAACACCCGAAAGTCCATCCAGGGGCGTACTCACATTTTTTTTTCTGTGGGGTGGCCCAAGTGACAAAACACCACAGAGAGGGTTGTCCGTGCATGGATGCATGCCTGATTTTTCATCATGTGTATCATCATTATCATCGTTTTTTTTCCCTAAGGAATGTAACTTCAAATATTGCTTTAACGAATTATTTGTGGCAGAGTGTCAAGGATCTAATAATGTAGCTTGCATGTATATTATGGCATCAACATTTTCCTATCTACTGTAGGTGTGGATGTGGCCAAAAAGGAACAAGTGGTGGTCATGACCAGGTAGCGCCGCCCCTGCAAACATCTATTTTCTCTCTCACCTGTCCTCCCAGTAGAGTCTTAGGTGTGATGGAGCCTCTCCCAGCTGACTGAACAAGTGGTGTGGACCTGTTGCTTTACAACGCACATACAGATAAATAACAATTCACACCTATGGGCAATTTGATGTTGATTTGAACATACAAACTTCCCATAGGAGGGGTGGAGCCGAAATTCAAACCATGAATCTCAACTTTTATCCAAAGCAAACAATTTCATAGGAATTTGGGAGGTATATGTTAAAAAAATAGTTTTTACTATGATACAGTATATTTCCCTTATATTTATTTATTGCTTTTTACAAACAAAAATGCTTCATGATATACAGAAATACATACTTTCATTTTCATTCTTTGATTTTATTTGTTCTCCCATATAGTTTCAAGCAAATTAGGTGTGTGTAAACAAATATACTGGAGATTATTTGAGAATACAGTAGTTCAATTAGGTAATGGCCTTGCAAACATAGACAGCAGTGTTGTTACAGTTTAATCATCACCATATATCCACAAAAACATAAATATAAATTATGAACAGTATGCAAAAATGGATCACTTTCCTTCTGACTTTTGTAGATTGTAACAGTTGTTGATATTGACCTACCAGGTCGACCAACAAAGTTTGGCAATTAAAAAAAGTTTGAAAAGGGAAAACTGAATTAAAAAAAAAGGGGGAGCTAAAACCATCCATCCATTCACTTCAAAATTCAACTTCGGTTCACATTGGCCATTTCTGAGCAACAATATTATTTGGCAACACATGCGTTATGTAATGTTCAAATGGGCCTTCGACGTTCATCTTTATTCAGATTAATTGAACACTCAGGGAAGAAGTCATATGTTCTATTTTTCTCTCATTCTCGTTGATGAGAATCCGTGAAGCGCAATTTTAGGCATCAGTGGTAATGAGACTATAGCTCATCACGTGTGCACTTATGTCAATAACACAATAGTAAATGATTTATCCGATACATGAAAAATAGGAAGTATGGTGCCTTCACAGTCAATGAACCCTGATGACAAACACAGTTTGTTGTCATACAGTTATTAAAATAGCATCAAATGAAAGCCTTTGTCGAATAAAGCTGTGTCAGTGTTTCAGGGGGAATTTACAAACCTCTGTTTCAACACTGCAGGCAAAAAGAACATCTCAACAGGACATTGGAAAAATAAAATCAATGCATCAATTATTAAACAGTTTCTCAGCAAAAAGAAATCCTGAAGTCCCATGATCCTTTTTAACCGTAGCCAATTTGAATATAATTTCAAGAGAAACTATGTGTTCTGGTCTGGATTAAAGGTCTGCATGATAAATTTTCGCGGATAAAGTTTTGAGTAAATGACGATGCTAGATTTTTATTTATTTATTTCTTTTAGACTGAAATATCAATTTTGAGATATCTCCCAAAATACAGTCCTTCAGGGCTATACTTTCATTTCCCAGCGGCCAAAAGCTTAAAATTGTAATCTAATTGTATAAGGGATTAGTAGATGATCCACATTCCTAAGGTGTTTTTATCTGACTAGCTAACAAGCACGTCCCAGTAAAGCCAACCTACAAATAAGCTGGAGATCTTCACCTCAAACAACTTTTCTGTACAGTTGTTCTGTTGAAAATATAACATTATGTTACCCTTTAGCATGAAATCAAACAGAAGACTGACGTATGGTAAATCACCAATTTTTCCCAAATTCATCTGTTCAATAGTCAAACTTAAACAGCTTTCAAAGTTTCTCTGATTTCACAACTAGTTCTAAGTGTGACCTAAAATTTGACAAAAACTACAATGAGGTCCATGATAACAATGAGTTTGACACCCCTATTCTATTGGAATCTACTTTCCAGTGGTCTCACAATGCTTCCTGAAAATTTGAGCTCAATATCTTTTTCCCAAGGTATCGGCTGCAATGGAGCTTTGAAAGATGTATGTTGCAAACCTTTAAATGCATTTTTTTTTTTTTTTGCTAAAGTAGAAATTTTAACCTTGCAACAATCTATGTTTGCGTTCTCATTCCGGGATGGGATTTCGCCATGAATCGAACGAAACGACCAGTATAGATTTTCCAGTTTTCAATATTGTCTTTTTATTGAGCAGACTGCAGGAAATGAACAATTTAGGGTGCTTATGTAACCCTGAACAGCAATCACTTTTGTTACAGGCTCATGCCTTGTCTATATGTATCCAAACTCATACGATCCTTGTTTCACAACGTTAATTAGAAATTAACGTTAATTAAAAAGTAACTTACAAGCATCAACAAATATGCCTTTTTGTAAAACAAAAAAAAGAAGCATACCCTATGACAAAAGTCAAAGCATAAAAAAAAAAAACATGAAAAGAAGAATCCCTGCAGTGGATAAAAGAAACAGGAGCGCATTATACTGCACATATCCTTACTATGGCCACATTGTAACCAAACGTGGAGCAGTGTGATTTTGGAGCCGAGCAGCGGAGCCGTACACCCGCACTGTGTGTGAGTTACCTCTATAGGGCGATGACGTGAAACTCCTTTTATGACTGTTTTATGTAAACGCCGATCACGAGAGTTTGGCAAATATCCACTTTGGCCGGAGTTTTAAGAGACCTTAGTTTTTAATGATGAAAAAAAAAAAAAGAAAGAAGACAACTCAAAACATATACATATCCGACCCGTGTGCAATCACCCCATCTACATGTAGACCATGCATTCCATGCATGCATATATATATATATATATATATATATATATATATATATATATATATATATATATATATATATATATATATATATATATATATATATATATATATATATATATATATATATATATATATATATATATATACACACACACACACACACACACACACACACACATGAGCTCCTCCGTTTCTTTTCCGCTCAATGACGGCAGAACCTTATCATGTTGCAAGCTCACTGTGCACATGTTTGTTTTTATGAACTGGCGGCCAAGAGTGACATCACACCAGGGCCATAACTGAGGCAACTTTAACATGTAACACCTCCAGCACTATTATTCTTGTGTATTATTTCTCATCAGCGATGCCTTTTCGCATGACCACAGAACTTAATGTGATCTCCAGGGTGAGAGGGAAAAAATGGCCAAATTTATAACTGGCAAAAGACTTGAGTCACATCTTTCCTGTTAAAAAGATATATCTTTAAAGGTGAATTTAGACAACCAATTTGGAGCTCTGTTGTTGATCACTCTCTCACTGCTCTTTTTCTCCCTCCCATTGTCACCATGGCACTGCCTCACAAGCTTTGAGCAAAAAGGAACTGTGCCAAGGCTTTTTACAAATTGCTGCAATTCATGTGAACAATATGTTTGCGCATTTGTGGCTTTAGAAGTTAACAAAGCATGACGTTCACAACATTTTGAAATCCATGTGCTCTTCCATGTGTTTTTTCCAGTAAACAAGACGGTCAGTGACGTATTTCCAGAGTATCCGTGATTCAACAGATGTGTCCACTTATCAGGCTGAATATTCACGACTACAGCCTGTGAGCAACTTTATACTCTGGAATAATTTAACACACACTTGCTTCGCTACATGATTTTGGGAAAAAAAAAGTCCTTCACGTCTGCTTATGTCATCAAGATCAATGTTTCATAACAATTATTGAGCCAAGGCACATATCTTATTAGAAAAATCTGCCACACACATCAGAAAAAGTATAATGCAGGGGTGTCAGATTAACAGATTAATTATTGCCCTAGACCATGGGTCAGCAACCTGCGGCGCCGAAGCCGCATGCGGCATCCTTAAGTTGTGGCTCTCCGTGGTTTAGGAAAATAAATAATGCTTGGTTCAGATCGACTACGTGGACGCCGTAACAAGCGACACAATTGAATTGCAGTCAATGACGTTTGCATGAATGGGTGATAGAACGACATCTATTGGATGTGTTTGGTGCGACATGACACAAAACGTGATGCGAGACAACCAGTTTTGGGAAGGTAAAAGCAGGAAATGGAAATATAGTACACATTGTCATAGTAAGAAATAACTGGACATTAAGAACTAAAGCGCTTGAAGAATTCTTAACGCAAAATAAATGTCTTTTTTATGTCCCTTGCGTGTGAGGAAGGTTGGACTCAAACGTTGGGTCAGTCTGCTTTTTCTTTTCTTGAAACCAAGCAGGTAAGAACTTTGATTAACATCACTAAATGATGAACAGGAAATAAAGCATGGACTTCCAAATTAAAAGCAAATATTTCAGAATGAAATAACACAGGTAAGTAAACAATATACACTGGTGCTTCAAAAATTCACAACACAGAATAACTCATTTTAACGCCCGTTTCTGAATACAGATGGATTCAGACAGTGGTTCGGTCTGCTTGCTTCTTTTACTGAAAATAATGTGGTACAACCTTGGTTAACAAAAGCTGCTAACACTCAACTGATTCCATCCACTACCACCCTCTCACCTGTTTGCGACTCCCAGTGTTGTCTTCTCTGTGGAAACCTGGTCAAAATGGCTCTTTGAATGGTATAGGTTGCCAACCCCTGTCCTAGGTACCTGGGTGAAGGTATTTTCTTTCAATCGCCATTTTTAATATCTAATTTTATGCTTTCTTTACTCTGATTAAATCGATAGGTAGATTTTTGTATGAATAGATAGATATTTTTTGAAGCATGGGGTTTCTTTTGCTCGACTTGAGGGTCAATTATACACTAAAGTGGACATTGACTGACTTTCATTGTATTTGGCAATACCTGATAGGCCCATGTACATATTCTTTTGTACATATTCAAGTGGCTACACAGGTTAGTGAAACATTCTATATTGTGCATTGTTGGCATTGATGTTTTCTATATTATGAATATAGCTTGATTACTTTCCTTATGAATTGCTGACGGTTGCTGCATATTGTGCTTTGTACTCAAAAGAGGCAACACACAGAAGATATTTGTACCCACAGTGGCAATCCACACGAAGGGTTTGTGTACACAGACTTGAGGCCGAGTGTATCGAAGCGTCATAGTCGGAGAAGTGAGAGCTGTATTGAAATGACTTTGCACTCACATATTTTGGATTCGTAGTAAGGAAATAATTCCAACCCACACAAATTTGTTTTGTCCTCACAAGAAAGGAATTCAAACCCTCACAATATTGATTCATAGGCACAAGAAAACATTTCAAACACACAAATTATGACTTACAAACTGATTAACCGATACAAATTGTTAATCATGTATGTGCCTTTTTGACAGTGATCTTCCTCCATACGTATCAAACTATGTGCTTGTTTAGAAAAGGTCAAAAGCAGCCGCTGATATGCTTGCAACCGCTTGTACATTTCACTACAAAACCACTTCCTTGAGATCATCTCTCTTCCTGTCGGGTGTTAGAATTGAAATTAGCATATGAAATGCGAAACCCACAAACGGGACAAATGCAGGCTAACATGTGTGCCCAAACAAACAAGTTTACATGTTGACTTTGTTCAGAATCTTGTGCTTACAGACTTTCATGCAGTATTTTCGATCTGAAAAAAACAAACTCCAAAAGGCTAATCTTAAACAATGTAAGCTAACTTCTGAAATATCATGCTCAGTGTAAAAATCAACATGTGTTTCTGCAGAGGTACAAGCTATATAGCACCTGAAAATATTGTTTACTTGTAACAGGAAATGTACAAGTACAAAGAGGAAGGAGCAGACACAGATGTGGTGGACAGCGGTAGCTTTCCTGGAAGCTTCTGAAGGAAACCCGAATGTCACACCTTATGGCATCATCAGCCTTTATGATTTGTAAATATGTAATCATTTTTGGATGGAAAATGACCTGGGTTACAGAAAGTCACATACAAAAATCTTGAGCGCATAAAAACAGCAGTAAGGCACCACTCAAATATCAACAAAAATGTTGCAACTATCCTTTTACAACAGCAGCACTGAGGCTTTATATGGTGAAACTGAAAGGCAACTATTAAAGGCTACAATAAAAGCTATTTAGACTAAACTAAACTGCAGGTAGTTTCACTATAATCTGATCGTAAAATGACCAGACAAGGCGCAGTAAGTTTGTCTTTACCGGCTGAGATACTTTTTATTGAATCATTTATTGCATCATCGCTGACAAAATGTGATCACATCTCAGTTAAAACATTAGAAGTCCACTAAAAGGACATTTGAGCCTGGAGTGCAATGTTTGTCAGAGATCGCTTAGCTTTTGTAAGAACAGACGGTGCAATTAACAGTCAGTTTATGCCGGGCTGGATCCAAGTCCAAGCGAGTGTGTGCTGTGGAGCCAAACAGCTTTGTTTCCCTGTTTAATGGACGGTCACTCGGGTTGAGTCTGCCCTGCATGCTTTCTGAGGGTGCAGCATGCAGTTGACGTGGGTTTGCATGCGTTTTGCATGTGAGTGCACAGCTTTTGCAAGTACTCAATGTACAGTAAACAGCACATGACTTGCCCAGAGGCGAGGTGTGTACAGGATCAAAATATGAATATGTTGACATCTGTTTGCTTAGACAACTCTGTCTGCAAAAAGAAATTCGTTTGAGTTAAGTCGTGAGGGCAACTGAGTAGCAACTTCTTGTAGCAAAGAAGTATCAGAAGTTAAGGTCCACGTAAATGTGGCTGCTAATAATTTACTAGTGTCCCTTTGTATACAAGGTATAATACAATGCCTCAAGACACGTTCCAGGCTGACCTTTGTTTTAATCTAACAGTGTAAATATTTGTTGGTATCTAAAACTGTACATTAGCATTTTTATAGCAGGTATTATTGTTAGATATTAACAAGTGGGCACTCAAGAGGGAGGCAAATATTCTAATGTGATTCACTTCTTAAATGAACAGGTAAAAATAAGCAGAATACACCTAGGACAAGACATTGAAAATAACAACAATGACAGTCTTTTTTAGTCTGTTCTATTTACTCTTTATGTACATATTCAGCGGTTCTTAACCAGGGTTAGGGTTATGGGTTCGGAGAGTCAATCTCAGTTTCGCCAGATCCTCCGCTGCATAGGCCGAGACACACCCGACTCATCTTGACAATTCGTGATGACACGCCCTGCTTGGCCATCACTGGCTGCATATCAGCACGGTACATGGCTCGGTCCTTCAGTGGCATTCATTTTGTGCACCAGTAAAAAACTATATACCGATCGCTTGAATTAGAAATAAAATGTATGTCATTTCTTACGAACAAAGGGTTTGGTGAATGCGCATATGAAATCGGTGGGTTTCAGTACCTCCAGCAAGGTTAAGAACAAATGTACATACAGTAGTATTTATTGTATTTATATTTATTGTTCATATTTTAAATATGCATTTAAATATGCATTTAAATAAATATTTTAAATATGGGAGAAGCACACCCCATTTGATAAATACAGTGGGCCCCCGTGTTAGGAACTTAATCCGTTCAGCGGCTATTCTCGTAACTCGAATTGCTCATATGACGGGCAATCCAAACCTATGTTAATTAGTGAATGCGTGCAACGCGTGCAAAAACCTTAGGTCAAAACATCACGACTATACACATATTAAAAATTAGTAACATAGTCTACTTTACAGTTAAATTAAATAACATAAATATGCAAAGGAAAAATGACATTTACCTTTGGGGCGACATGACTTGAGCTGGGTGGAGACGGAGGGAGCAGAGACGAACCCGCAGAATTTATTTATGTATTTTCTTAAACGAGAACTTTTCTCAAACTAGAACATATCACCAGCGATTTCCTTCTCTTTAATTCGTAATAGAAGAAGTCTCTCCATTTTGATGTTGACCGAGGTCCGTCCCCCGGCAAGGAAAGTCTTGCCCTCAGAAGATTGCAGAGCGGTTACGGCCATACACACTAGCAAGGTTAACTATGCGTGCGCCTCCTTCGTATTTTTTTAATTATCTCCTGCTTCGTTTCTATTGTCATCATCCTCTTAGTTCTTCCTTTACCGCCACTTGCAATTTAAGAAGCCACGTCTAACAGATAAAGTTTGCAAAGTCTTCACAACACACCGACCAACGTTGCCATCAAACTAGATGAAGGCGTTCGGCCAATAGCATATCGGCATTTCTGTGATTGGCGTGACGCTGGCCAATAGCATATTCGCATCTTTGTGACTCAGACCGGGACTATGACCTTAATCGACCAATAGCATATCGGCATCTCCGTGATTGACACCGTGACTGTGACATTGTCAGAGCAATAGCATATCGGCGTTTCCGTGTCATGCGAGATTAGTTAACTTGGTTGACGCAGCAAAGCAAAAAAAATAGTGCGGACACACTGACCGGCACGTTGGATTGTTTGTAGAAAGGTTTGTGCGCAAGAGGGGGACAAAAAGTTCACAAACCCAGGGCCCACTGTATAACCAAAACAAAGAATATTCCTTATGTTACTTTAAATGAAAAAAGGAGTTCTTCAGTAAAAAGATGGTATTGGTTTTCTGCACATGATCTGATAGTATCTTCACTTTCATAAGCATTGCACACGTGGACACACAGATAAGATCATTATTAAGTTCATTAACAGAACTCCAACCGACAAGATATTTCTAGATACAGGGCTACCAATCTTCCTTATCTTTCGGAAAGAGGAAGTCATCAGACATCAAAATCCGTTAATGTCAATAACAAGAACAGTGAAAGAACAGGACAAGCTGAAATAACATAAGACCAAACACAGACATGTCACAATTGTTATTGTGATTGTTATTTCATGCATAACCTCAAGTGAGATGCAAGTGTTACTGTGTAAAAACACAAATTATCAGATTAGTGAAGGGGACTAACAGACTTTTTTTTTTCAACTTCGTATGACTTTGTATGACTTTTGTGGATTTTGATCAACTATTATTAGAAATAAAAAGACCTACAGTGCATATGAATATGAGAGAAGCACACTTAAAGTAAGGGGATTCAGATTAAAATAAAACTCAAACTCACCTTGCAGTACTTTGTTGTCAAATTTGAGATTTTAGTGTTGTTAAATTTTAGGATTACGTACCAGGCGCTAGAACGAGTGCTTATTTTTTATTTTTAAATATGGTCATGAAGTATTCCTTAGAAAAAACAACCTTTACAGATGAACACCGACAGATTTCTTCTATTTCTATCATTTTATATTTTAGACTAATATTGAGTGCTTTTGTTGCCATCAACACAAACTTGCAGTTGATGAAATCAGAGGAGAATTGACCAAAATGCTTCACTTTAAGGATTGATTTAACTGCATACTGCTCACAGACGATCGCTCAAATTCATGTACATCAGTGGCTTGACTGAGAAGCCGGATCAGCTGCCTCTAACCGGCAAGTCTTTCGACAGTACTTTGTTGTTGAAATGTAATCCAGACACTTAATTGCCCTGCTGTTTCATTGATCAAAGCTGGATATGCTCTGCATATTTTTGCAATACATATTTTTAGATGTTTAGCCTAACCTACCCTAATAGGTTTATGTACACAAACTTAGTGCATGTCTTTGTTTTTCCTCTATTGAGGTACTCATACACTTTTAGCATTTTCAGAGACTAGAATTGTTATGTTTTAGAGCACAGGTGTCGAACTCCAGTCCTCGAGGGCCGGTATCCTACATGTTTTCAAACCCTTTCCCTCAAAAACACCTGATTCAAATGATTGGGATCATTTCGAAGCTCCTGCAGAGCTTGCTAATGAGCTAATTATTTGAATCAGGTGTGTTGGGGAAAGAAAACCGGAAAACACGCAGGATGCCGGCCCTCGAGGACTGGAGTTCGACACCTATGTTTTAGAGTGTGGTTAGTTAGTTTTTTTTTTCATGCCTTGCGTTTGTGTTGATTTTTGTGTTCCTTTCATGTCATGGGTTTGAATTTGTTTAGTTCTTAGTTGTTCATGTTTCTGGTCCACCTTCAGTGTCTTGTTAAAATACTGTGCGAGCAGGTGCTGGCTAAGACACCCATTAGCATCCAGCATTACCTATCGAAGACTATGTCACGGCTCTGCATTCAGGAGCCAAGAAGGAGCAAATATTGTTGCCGCCAAGTATCAGACAAAAAGTTTCCGTGAGTTCTTATAGGCTTGCTTTATTAAAAGCAGTGTAACCAAAATGCATTCCAACGGATGGCTTTTTTCCTAATTAACCATATAGGGTTTATTTTTCCTTCTTAGCTCTGGTGCACTTTAAGTACATGACTGAGCAGAAATAATGACCATCAACTGTATTGCCCTGATTATGGCTTAATGTAGACATTCTTTTTTTTTTTATTATTTTCATATTTTGACAAGGTTCTAAGCCATTAGAGTGTGTCGATCTAAACTGTGCAACGTTTCTATGCATAGGGTATAATAAAAAGCATAAGTTTGTTGTTGACCAGTTCGTATAGCAACAAACATACTGTAGCGTGCTCTAACATTAGTATTGATTCACAACATCATTATAATTTAATTAGTATTGACATAGGTTTGATATGCTTTCATTTGTAGACTATTTATTCAACAATATTAGTTACAATTTATGTTTATCAGGAACTATCTGCAAATATAAAGTATTTTAAGGTAGAAATTATCACATTGAAAGTCTACCGTTGAGCTGGACAAATCTAGTTGTATGATGGTTCATTACCTTTTTTCTTAAAACAGTACCTAAAAATGTAAAATGTGTAAGTCGTTGTTTTTTTTTTTTTTTCCAGAAATGTTGTGAATTAATTGGCTTCCAGGTGATATGTTAATATATGAGCTAGACCTGTATACCCTTCACAGTTTGTTATCATGATTTTCTGTCCTTTCAAAGGAACATGTCGAAACGTTGTGAGAGATTTAAGTGCAACAGGGGATGCTTTGTTTTGTAAAGAATAGATGTGACCTGGCTACACAATGTCCTTTCCTGTGCAAGGGTGTTTTCATCCGCAAAATGCATTAGGAAAGCCTTTTAGGCAAATTCTGCCAGCTGGTTAGTCACAAGAACAAGCTAACCTTATCTGTATGACTTGATGCTGCGCCCACCTCAGGTTAATTAGTAGCACAAAGGTCAAGGTAATGAGGTGGAAAGGAATAACAGTTCACTAAGAGCTGCACACTCCACAGGCAATAGGCAAGACATCCTCTCTCCTGCTGGTGGCAAAACAACATGATAAGGCCTTGTGATTAAACAGATAGATGGGCTTCATATGAGGCATTGAAACTAATGGAGTCACTGCACTGTCATCCATTAACTGGAATCTCTGTGGTCATTGGAGCAGTAGAATATTTTGACACTGAATCTTTACCGTTTCCCAACATATTTGTTTGCTCCTCAATGGTCTCATTGTTCTGAAAACCTTATCTTTATGTTGATGAATATGTTTACCCTCTTATTTTGTTTCCCAGCCTTTAATGAGTTACCTTTTTTAAAAAATGATTTATTGTAAATATTTCCTAGCAAATGATGTTTCCTCGGACCATTGAAATGATGGTCTCATTTCAATTTACTCACAACCTGACTTGTTAATTGTAAACTTTGGGCCTGTTTTACTGCTGACGTATTCTGTTTTTAGTTTCATTGTGTCTTTGCTGGGTCATTATTTCTAAAAATCAAGTAATCTGAGTGAATGTGAGAGAACAGATCACATCTGAAAGTGATTTTCAGGATCGTGACCGTCAAGCCTGCTCTAGACAGAGATGTCACAATCATATATATATATATATATATATATATATATATATATATATATATATATATATATATATATATATATATATATATATATATATATATATTTTTTTTTTTTTTTACTTTTGAAAGATACAGTAAATGAATGTTTTGAACATTTGTTTTAAGGGGGCCGTAACATGAAAACTCAACTTTTTGGAACTTGTTCCAATGTTGATTTCTGACCCCAACACGTCAAAAGTGTTACTTTACTTCATTTGATGCATTCCTTGCTTATTTATTTATTAGGTAAACGTTTTACAGTAGAAATGCGGAGGTGCCCAAAATGTGTGTTTGGGAGCAAACATATGGACAATGATCGTCAGAAGTAAATAATTCACCTGCAGGCGGAACTATTTTTATGAATACTGGGTTCCCACAGTGACTGATTTGATAAAAGGAACGCTTGTTAGCGAGAGCAGTATCACGACGCCACTTTGCATTTTAATTGGGTTAGGGTTGGGTAAATGTAATTTATATGCACATATTACACTGTGGAAAGTACAGTGGGCCCCCGGTTAACGAACCCCCTGTCTTACGTATTTTTCATCTTACGACATGGACCGCAGCGTTTTTTTTGTCCCCCTCTTACGCAAAAACGTTTCGTCTTACGAACCATCCAACATGCCGGTCAGTGTGTCCGCACTATTTTTTTCACTTTGCTGCATCAACAAAAACAACTTTTCTCGCATGTCATGGAAATGCCGATATGCTACTGGTCGATTAAGGCAGTCACGAAGATGCGGATATGCTATTGGCCGGCGTCACGTCAATCACAGATATGCCGATATTCTATTGGCCGAACTCAGTCATCTTGCTTGATGGCACGAGCTGGTCGGTGTGTTGTAAAGACTTTGCAAACTTTTATCTGTTAGACATGGCTTCTAAAATTGCAAGTGGCGGTAAAGGAAAAAGTAAGAGGATGATGACAATAGAAACGAAGCAGGAGATAATAAAAAAATATGAAGGAGGTGCACGCATAGTTAACCTTGCTAGTGAGTATGGCCATAACCGCTCGACAATCGGTACAATTTTCAAGAACAAGGAAGCCATTAAAGCAAGCAAGCAAGTCTTCTAAGGGCATGACTTTCCTTGCCAGTGGACGGACCTCGGCCAACAACAAAATGGAGAGGCTTCTTCTATTATGGATTAAAGAGAAGGAAATCGCCGATGATATGTTCTTGTTTAAAAAAAGTTCTCGTTTAAAAATAAGTTCTCTTTAAAAAAAAAACAAAAACAAAAAAAGTTATTGTTGAAAAAAAGTTCTCGTTTAAAAAAGTTCTTGTTTAAGGAAAAACCACCAGCTCAAGTCACGTTACCCAAAGGCAAATGTCATTTTTTGTATATTTTGTATATTTTGTATATTTATGTTATTTAATTTAACTGTGCAGTAGATTGTTATTAATTTTTAATATGTGTATAAAGTCATGATGTTTTTACCTAAGGTATTTGCACATGTTAGACGCATTGACTAATTAACATAGGTTTGGATTGCCCGTCATACGACGAATTCGAGTTACGAGCCTAGCCGCTGAACAGATTAAGGTCATAACACGGGGGCCCACTGTACTTAAATATCATGTTACCTTAAAATTAACTGATTTTAATGATTAAGTACACCCCAAAGAACTGTCGCACCGAGCTTTAGTTTTAAAAAGATCTACATCATTGTATTCTTAACTTTCCACAGTTAAAAAAATGCATAGAAATGATTCAATCCCACCTTTAGCACATTGGCAATTTATTTTTTGATGATTTTTTTTATAATAGGAAATATTATTTTATAGACATAAATATAAATCAGTGGTGGGCCATCAGAGCCATCATGGCCTTCTCTGCTGGCCTAACGTTACCGGACATCATTATCAAAATTACATAATTATAATAAAAGTCAATTGATGATGATTATTATTAGAATGATTATTACTGTATTGTCTCATTTGATAGAACTACCTTGTTAGTTTTTGTCCTCTGATTGGCTGGATTTGTGGCACATTTGTAATGCGTGCGCCATGCTGAGCGTACAGAGAGAACACAAATCGAGTGAGTGGTGAGCTAGATGTTGAGCAAAACTTGTCACTATGAATCTTTCATTGCTCGCTCACAATTGTCGCACAAATCTAAGTCCATAAGGTAGGACATCACTGAAGGCCTAAGTATGAAATACATGGACCGCCTATCTATCTATCTATCTATCTATCTATCTATCTATCTATCTATCTATCTATCTATCTATCTATCTATCTATCTATATATCTATCTATATATACAGTATATATATATATATATATATATATATATATATATATATATATATATATATATATATATATATATATATATATATATATATATATATATATATATATATATATATATATATATATATATATATATATTCCTGCAACATACGTGGTTCATTACAATACAACAAAGCTATCTAGTGCACTTACAGCTATGGCCTCTTCAATGGGTGCAATTGCGGGAATTGCTTTTTCCTGGCAAATTCACTCTTGCATTGCCAAAGGTTCACCTTGCAATAGTCTGCAAAATGATGATGATGACAAGCGCCTGCTGGTCGTGTACTTCCAAACACAAATTTGTGCCACTTCGACATGTTCCTCAGTAATCATCTTTAACGAATAAATGAAACCTTATTGCTTACTTGGCCGACATTGTGCAAACATTTTGTTGTCTCCTGCTATGACGTAAAACCGAAAGTAAAAAATAGGTACGGCTGGCTTGGATAAAGCGAGCATATATTTACACTGCAAGGGTAGCAGAGGAGCCCTCACAATTTCTTTTTATCTGGTTGGGCAGGTCCAGTGTTTTTTCAGAAATTACTCAAGAATGGAAAATAAAACTCTGGGGGTGTTTGGGGTGACAAATTACCATGGCATCTCCAAAATGTTGAATTTCCATGATCGGGTGCCTTTAAGTGCTGGTGCACCTTACAGAATTTTGAAAATATAATAAACATAAAACTTTTAATGAATTGATTTCTACAACGATACAGAAGCTTACAAGTGCCCGCCTTGCACCAAATTCGCCCAAATCAAATTACATTATATGCGCCTCAACTCATACCTGCTGGTCTAAAAATGTAAGTTTCCCTTCACCAAACTGTCAAATGCACCCAGGATTTGAAAAAAGTGAGCACCCTCTGTCCTCTGAGACATACACCTTGTCGCAGCAGTCTGCCAAATTCTCCATTATGTTAAACCACTTCTGCACAAAAGTCTAGATGTGTCCATTTTAATGCCCATGCTTTTTTTTTTGCTTCTAATGTTATTAAACACTCATGACATGTATGATAAATTCCCAAGTTGAAGAAAGAAATAAAACATGTCTAAAAAAAACTTCTCACATTATTATAGACTATTTTGTTGTTGGTTGGTACAAAATAAAAGAAGAAAAAAGGTATTTTTTCTTACAAGTACTGTCATAGTAAGTGTATATTATCTTGAAATAGGAAAAGATAAGCAGGCCTAATGCTAAAAAAAAAAAACCCCAATTAAAATAATGGTAGTTGCTTTGGTTTGCCATTAAGAGGCATTTAAGTGTGTGAATAATGTAATCAGGGAGCATAGAGAGACTCAAGGGAGATAGGCAATCCCATCTGCCGCTAACAAGCAATTACAAACCCAGAGCCACTGCCACCTGCCATGTCACGTGACTGCTAAATATGTCATTGCCCACCTATTCATTTGTGTGTGCATGCAGTCTTCAAGGCTGTTAACCGGTAGTTCTGAATTTTACACGTACTGCGACGCAATAATTATTTTTTTACGGCATCAATCATGATGCCTCTGAAAAGGCAAACGATTTGATAGAGCTTTCTCGCTTGAGCTTGTTGGACGGTTGTTGGACCTGCTTCATACGTTCTCAATTGACGCCCCAGACGTTAAAAAAAAAAAAAAAATCAAAAAGTCTTAACGTTTAACACATTTTGAATTGTCTGATGGAGAGATTTGTTCTTTTAAAAATAAATAAATAAAGCATGCTCTTGTATGACTGTGTTATTGTCATTTACCTCCCTCTTGTGGCGTTTCCACAAACTTTATTTTATTTTATTTTATTTTATTTTATTTTATTTTATTTTATTCAGAGTGGATGATCTGAGCAATTCATCTGCATTAACAATGTTCCTGCAACTATTTCACTCATTCAGTCGGATGCAAAATTCCTTTGCTAGCCAGGGACTGCTTTTAGAAAACAATTATTTTGGGAAAACACAATGTGGCAAATTCTCTTAGACACATATTATTGGTTTGGTTACCTCCAAAGATTAGTAGTAGGTGGATGATAAGTGAACACAGAATTGAAATAAATTAGACTGCAAATATACCTATCTGAGTCTCCCTCTAGGTGGAAGCATTATCTTGTTCTTTCAGTGAAAAAAAGCAACTGCTGTCAGCTCACTGAATATGCTCAGCCAGGCATTGGGACTTGAAAATATACTGTTTCCATACACAAACAAATAACTCAAGACATCCTCATGGAACATGTGATTACTTGATTTGTGATGACAGTGGACGTCATTATCATCTCCATCATTTGTGAAATGGGCTTTCGCTTGTACTGTGTTCTTTCATGCATGTTGTACTTTTGTGCCTCACAAGCATGTTCTATTTACATGCATGACTGCCAAAGAGTCCACCTTGCCATGCACCTCTCGTATTTTTTATTTTTTTTTTTATGCACAGATGCACAGCGGTCCCTTTACACACAGCTGGTCAATATTAGTCGCAATGCATGTTAGGAACCAAAGTGAAGCATAGTGATCGTTCTTATTTCTTAACACTCACAAGCTTTAAAGGAAATGTCAAACTCAATATTTTTTTT